>NC_140017.1:9096916-9126916 GCF_964263955.1 Coregonus lavaretus | reverse complement strand
AAACTTGAGCGCGCATAACTAACTACTACGAGCCACCTTTTGCAGCAATTATAGCTGCAAGTCTCTTGGGGTATGTCTCTATCAGCTTGGCACATCTAGCCACAGGGATTTTTGCCCATTCTTCAAGGCAAAACTGCTCCAGCTCCTTCAAGTTGGATGGGTTCCGCTGGTGTACAGCAATATTTAAGTCATACCACAGATTTTCAATTGGATTGAAGTCTGGACTTTGACTAGGCCATTCCAATACATTTAAATGTTTCCCCTTAAACCACTCAAGTGTTGCTTTAGCAGTATGCTTAGGGTCATTGTCCTGCTGGAAGGTGAACCTCTTTCCCAGTCTCAAATCTCTGGAAGACTGAAAGAGATTTCCCTCAAATATTTCCCTGTATTTAGCGCCATCCATCATTCCTTCAATTCTGACCAGTTTCCCAGTCCCTGCCGATGAAGAACATCCCCACAATATGATGCTGCCACCACCATGCTTCACTGTGGGGATGGTGTTCTCGGGGTGATGAGAGATGTTGTGTTTTCGCCAGACATAGTGTTTTCCTTGATGGCCAAAATGCTCAATTTTAGTCTCATCTGACCAGAGTACCTTCTTCCATATGTTTGGGGAGTATCCCACGTGCCTTTTGGTGAACACCAAACATGTTTGCTTATTTTTTTCTTTAAGCAATGGCTTTTTTTTCTGGCCTCTCTGATTAATGCCCTCCTTGCCTGGTCCATGAGTTTTGGTGGGGGGCCTCTTGGCAGGTTTGTTGTGGTGCCATATTCTTTCCATTTTTTAAATAATGGATTTAATGGTGCTCCGTTGGCTGTTCAAAGTTTCTGATATTTTTTATAACCCAACCCTGATCCGTACTTCTCCACAACTTTGTCCCTAACCTGTTTGGAGAGCTCCTTGGTCTTCACGGTGCTGCTTGCTTGGTGGTGCCCCTTGCTTAGTGGTGTTGCAGACTCTGGGGCCTTTCAGAACAGGTGTATATATACTGAGATCATGTGACACTTAGATTGCACACAGGTGGACTTTATTTAACTAATTATGTGACTTCTGAAGGTAATTGGTTGCACCAGATCTTATTCAGGAGCTTCATAGCAAAGGGGGTGAATACATATACACTCACCAGTTTTCCGTTATTTTTTGTTGTTGAAATTTCAACTATTTTGTGTATGTCCATTACTTGGAATCCAAATAAAAATCAATTTAAATTACAGGTTGTAATGCAACAAAATAGGAAAAACACCAAGGGGGATGAATACTTTTGCAAGGCACTGTACATATATAAACACATATCCTTAAAAAATATATATTTCCCATTATTATTTTCCAAATCCACCACCCCTTCCCTAATTGGAGTAAACTAGTGAACAACAACGCTTAGGCCTCTACTTCCAGCTTATACATACTATATACATTTTATGGACACAGTCAATTTTACAATAATTCTATTTTGTTTGTTTTTACTCCTGAACTTCCTCTACCCTCAACCTCTCCGATCATTTGCATCATGTCCATCCAGTTTGCTTCTCTATGCCATATCTTTCTAACTGTGCTCTTTCACAAAAGCTCTCAACCTATAACCTATATACTTATTATGGACGCAGCATGCCCTACACTAGTTATCTTGCTGTTATTAGTTGATGTTAGTTGTTATTACTCCCATCCTTCAACTTCATTCAACACCTCCCATCTATCTCTTAACACCATCCATATATTTTTCAACTCTACTGTGATGTTTCACAAATGTTCTGAACCCATCTTTTCTCATTGTTTCTACAGATTGTAAATTGAAAAACATTTTTGTGTCACGCAAAGCTCTGGGGACACTGTTATGTTGAGCCAGGGTGTGTAGATCTATGTGTTGTGTTTCTATGTCGGGATTCTAGGTATTGTATTTCTGTGTTGGCCAGAGTGGTTCCCAATCAGAGGCAACGAGTGTCAGCTGTGGCTGGTTGTCTCTGATTGGGAGCCATACTTATAGAGGCTGTTTTCCCACATTAGTTGTGGGATCTTGTTTCTAGTTGGTTTGTGTTAGACCGTGAACTGTCACGTTATCATTTTGTTTATTTTGTCATAATATCGCTAAATAAAGAGTATGTTTGCCTGCAACGCTGCGCCTTGGTCCTCCTCTGTTCCCGAAGAGCGTGACAGAAGATCCCACCAAAACTGGACCAAGCAGCGTGTCCAGGAGCCATCGCCAGGGGAGTCGCTAGCAGATCTCCGTGGCAACCTCGACTGGGTCAAGCCTAATGAAGAGCAGAGAGGGTGGACTTGGGAACAGTGGAGGAAGAGTCTCGACTGGGTCAAGCCAAATGAGGAGCATAATGGCTGGAGTTGGAAGCAGAAGAGCGAGAGTTGGGCGAGAACTATAGAGGCCTGGCCCACGGGGTAGAGAGACCCCCAGAATTCTTTTAGGGGGGGGCTCACGACGTGGACGTCGGGGCAGCAGGAGGCTGCGATAGAGCGGTCCAGCGGGTTGGCAGAGGAGGCCGCCAGGTTACGGGGGCCACTGGTATTAAAGGGGAAGGAAAGTGTGGAGGCACGGCGAGAGGTACTGGGGTGTGTTACCAGTCCGGTCCGTTCCTGATCCCTGCATAGGGCCAGTGGTGTGTGTCCCCAGTACGGTCCGGCCTGTTCCTGTTCCTCGCATCGAGCCTGTGGTGCGTGTCGCCAGCCCGGCCCGGCCTGTTCCTGCTTCCCGCACCAGGCCAATGGTGCGCGTCGCCAGCCCGGCCCGTCCTGTTCCTGCTCCCCGCACCAGGCCAATGGTGCGCGTCGTCAGCCCGGCCCGTCCTGTTCCTGCTCTCCGCACCAGGTCAATGGTGCGCGTCGCCAGCCCGGTCCGGCCCTTTCCTGCTCCCCGCACCAAGCCAATGGTGCGCGTCGCCAGCCCGGTCCGGCCCTTTCCTGCTCCCCGCACCAAGCCAATGGTGCGCGTCGCCAGCCCGGTCCGGCCCGCTCCTGCTCCCCACACCAGGCCAGTGGTGTGCGTCGTCAGTCCGGCACGGCCCGTGCCTGTTCCCCACACCAAGCCAGTGGTGTGCGTCGTCAGTCCGGCACGTCCCGTGCCTGTTCCACCGGTGCCTGGTCCGGCACCGGTCAGATGCTTCACGCCGGAGCTAGATCAATCCGCTCCACCAGTGTGCAGTCCAGCTCCGGCCAGCGGGGTCAGACCGGACCAGGGGTACTTTGGGGGGTTGGAGAGGGAGCGGGGATCAGGCCCGGAGCCGGATCCGCCGCCTAGGCGGAGTGCCCACCCGGTCCCTCCCCTGTGGTATTTGGTTGACGCGGTCGGAGTCCGCGCCTTTAGGGGGGGGGTACTGTCACGCCCTGGCTCTGGGGACACTGTTATGTTGAGCCAGGGTGTGTAGATCTATGTGTTGTGTTTCTATGTCGGGATTCTAGGTATTTTATTTCTGTGTTGGCCAGAGTGGTTCCCAATCAGAGGCAATGAGTGTCAGCTGTGGCTGGTTGTCTCTGATTGGGAGCCATACTTATAGAGGCTGTTTTCCCACATTAGTTGTGGGATCTTGTTTCTAGTTGGTTTGTGTTAGACCGTGAACTGTCACGTTATCGTTTTGTTTATTTTGTCATATCGCTAAATAAAGAGTATGTTTGCCTGCAACGCTGCGCCTTGGTCCTCCTCTGTTCCCGACGTGCGTGACATTTTGTTGCTAAAAGTATTATTATATTATTGATCGATTGACTATGACTTTTTAGATCACCCAGTAGTGCTATCTGCAGGGTTAGCTCCAGGTAAATATTGCAATCCTTCAGGCATTCCTGGACCTGTGACCAAAAACAAGCTACAAATGGACAGTACCAAAACAATTGATCCAATAATTCTGTCTCTTCGCAGCAAAATATGTGGAGCTGGGAAGATTGCATACCCCATATAAATAACATTCTATTGCTATCAATATATATATATTTTTTTACGTTTTGAATCCGGCGTCAATTTGCATATCAGTTCATGGAATCAGTACGTCAAAAATCTCTTCCCATCTATTTTGCAATCTATATGGGACGTCTGTCAATCCTTTGGTCCTTAAATGAAACTGGTGTACATTTTTATTTGTCACAATTTTCTTTAACCAATAATGTTCTTTAATGCAGGACCGACAGACAAGTTCCTTACTTTTCCCCCTTCCACTTTCCTCTTCCATTTTTGTTTTAATGCTGCAATTATTTGGTTGTAGTTTTGGGTAGAGCAGAAATGTCCATATGTTTTTGTTAGCTGCATGTGCGACATAACTCCACCAGTCCTACCTATGATATCATTTATGAAGATTATACCTTTTTAAAACATTTTTTCAAAAAATAATGTTTTTTTATCAATTAGTATATTTGAGTTTAACCATAATATTTGTTGCATTATTTGTTCTGTCATTTCTGGAGGATTGAATTGAAATTGCAACCAACTTTCTATGGCATGTATCCTTTTCAAATAACTGAAAGTGAGAGGTTGTAATCTGAATGAATGGAAAAAGGCCATTATTGAACATGGGGTGACACAATCTTACTAATTTGCTAGATAACCTGTTCAGATTTAAGTACAACTTTTGTATGACTGAAGCTTTTAGTGATAGGTCTAATGCTTTAATATTTAATCATTTCTGTTCTCCGAATTCAAATTCATTATATAAAAAGGCGCGTTTAATTTTGTCTAGCTTGCCGTTCCAAATAAAATTGAATCTTTTTTTCTCATATAATTTTAAAAAAGAGTTCGCTAGGAGTAGGCAAGACCATAAGCAAATAGGTAAACTGGGATAATACTAAAGAGTTAATCAGGGTGGTTTTTCCACAAATAGACAGGTATTTACCTTTCCATGGTAGCATGATCTTATCTATTTTTGCTAACTTTCTATAAAAATGTATTGGAGTGAGATCATTTATTTCATTTGGGATATGTATTCCGAGTATATCCACATCACCATCAGACCATTTTATTGGTAAACTACATGGTAATGTAAATATTGTATTTTTTAGTGATCCAATACGTAATATAGTACATTTATCATAATTTGAGAGTTTAGAAAATGTATCTAGATCCTCTATGAGGGTTTGGAGGGATTCAAGTTGTGGATTTAAAATTAAACATGAATCATCAGTGTACAATGACACCTTTGTTTTTAAGCCCTGGATTTCTAATCCCTTGATATTATTGTTGGATCTGATTTTAATAGCTAACATTTCGATGGTCATAATAAATAGATATGCCGATTGTGGACAACCTTGTTTTACTCCTCTTGACAGTTTAAAACTTTCTGAGAAATAGCCATTATTTACTATTTTACACCTAGGATTACTATACATGATTTTAACCCATTTTATAAGAGATTCTCCAAAATTGAAATGCTCCAGGCATTTATAAAGTTTGCTATGAATAGCAGTCCTGGTTTCACAGATTTTTCATAGTGTTCTATTGTTTCCAATTCTTGCCTTATATTATCTCCAATGTATCGTTCATGTAAAAAATCTGTCTGATTAGAATGAATAATGTCCGACAATACCTTTTTAATTCTATGCGCTATACATTTTTCTAGAATTTTTGCATCACAACACTGAAGTGTAAGGGGCCTCCAATTTTTTTAATGGACTGGATCTTTATATTTCGCGCTTGTATCCTGTATCAGTAATAATGAAATCAGACCTTCTTCTTGAGTGTCTGATAATCTACCATTTACGTAGGAGTGGTTACAACATGCTAATAACGGTCCTCTGAGTATATAGAAAAAGGTTTGGTATACCTCGACTGGTATTCCAACCCTGGAGTTTTCCCGGACTTAAAGTCTTTAATTGCATCCAGAAGTTCCTCCTCTGTAATTTCACCTTCACATTAGTCTTTCTGTATGGCTGTTAATTTTACATTATCAATAGGAAAATAATCCTTACAATTAGCTTCAGTTAGAGGAGATGGAGGCGACTGAAACGAAAAAATATGCTTAATGTACTTTGCTTCCTCCTTCAAAATATAATTTGGTGAATCATGAGTGACTCCGTCATTTGTAACCAGTTTCAGTAAATTATTTTTGGTAGCATTTCTATGTTGAAGATAAAAAAATTATTTGGTGCATTTATCCCCATATTCCATCCAGTTTGCTTTATTTTCAATAATATATTACACTTGATCTTTCTTGAATAAGTTTCTCCATTTCTTTTTGTTTTTCCTCTAATTTATTCTGAGCCTCTATTTTACAGTTTTTATTCCTATCTATCTGTTCTGTTAGACCTTCTATTTCCTTTGTTAGTATGGACTCTTTTGACCTAAATTGCTTTTGTTTTCGAGATGAGTACTGAATTGCATGGCCTCTAAAGGCACATTTAAAGGTGTCCCATACAATAAGGGGATTTGCTGTACCTATGTTATAGGGCGGCAGGTAGCTTAGTGGTTAAGAGCGTTGTACCAGTAACCGAAAGGTCGCTGGTTCTAATCCCCAAGCCGACTAGGTGAAAAATCTGTCGATGTGCCCTTGAGCAAGGCACTTAACCCTAATTGCTCCTGTAAGTCGCTCTGGATAAGAGCGTCTGCTAAATGACCAATTTAATTTTTTATGTCGGAAAAAATCTGTTATAAATTCCTCTGTCCTAGTTAAAAACAAGTTATCATCCAATAGGCTTTGATTACATTTCCAATATCCTCGCCCACATGGAAATTCAGTAAGAGTAATGTATATGCCAATTATATGATGGTCCGACCGTATTCTGTCCCCTACCAGATAAGCTTTATTAGCCTGAATGACAAAGCCACTGTTGCTAACACAAAGTGAGATAATGACATCAACAATAACAGTAAAATATAATAATAATAATAATGATAATAATAATAATAATAATAATAATGATGATAATAATAATAGTGATTTGTATTTGTATTTATTAGGGATCCCCATTAGCTGCTGCCAAGGCATTACAAAAAAATTATAGAAATAAAATAAATAAATACAAATAGGACTATTAATGTCAAGCATTTTGCTTTGATAAGTAAACAAAAACAAATAAGAAAAAAAAAAGATATACACTGAGTGTACAAAACATTAGCACCCCCCTTTTGCCCTCAGAACGGCCTCAATTCGTCTGGGCCTGGACTTTACAAGGTTTTGAAAACATTCCACAGGGATGCTGGCCCATGTTGACTCTAATGCTTCCTACAGTTGTATCAAGTTGGCTGGCTGTCCTTTGGGTGGTGGACCATTCTTGATGCACACGGGAAACTATTGAGCGTGAAAAACCTAGCAGCGTTGCAGTTCTTGACACACTCAAACCGGTGTGCCTGGCACCTACTAGCATACCTCGTTCAAAGGCACTCAAATCTTTAGTCTTGCCCATTCACCCTCTGCATGGCAAACATACACAATCCATGTCTCAATAGTCTCAAGGCTTAAAAATCCTTCTTTAACCTGTCTCCTCCCCTTCATCTACACTGCTTGAAGTGAATTTAACAGGTGACATCAATAAGGGATCATAGCTTTCACCTGAATTCACCTGGTCAGTCTATGTCATGGAAATATTCCTAATGTATTATGCACTGCATACATGTAACAACATTGAATAGGCACAATGAGATACAATGAGATCATCTATGGAATGTAGATGTGTGTGCAGGTGTCAGTAGTGGGTGTGTGTGTGTGTGTGTGTGTGTGTTTTTGTGTGTGTGTGCGTGCGTGCGTGCGTGCCCCTGCACACATACACATGCAAGGACACACACATCGACTTGTGTGGATTAGTGTATGAGTGTATTACATGTTATTTTATGTATTACATGTTATCTTATGTATTATTTAATGTGTATTTAGAGTGTATACATGAGGTGTTGTGTGTAAGTATTTACAGAAATGTAATTATTAAAAATAATTCTATAATTTAACAAATCAAAAAAGAACAAAAACATAACACAATGAAACAAAACACTAACAACCATTAAGTCTATTTCATTTCTCTCTAGTTGTGACACAGGGTGACAAATGTAGCTGCCACCAAGCAGGATGGTGAGTTTATGTACATCAAGGATCCATCGAAAGTTTGGTATATATTTTTCAAAATCTGGGTAGTATGTTTCCCTTATGTTGTCATATTTTGGGAAGGAACACAGGAAGTGATTCTCAGTTTCTACCTCCTGTAAATCACACTACCTGCATATTCTCGGATCTCTTGGAAGTCAAGATTTAAGGTGTCTTCTTCTTTCAATTCCCAGACTCAAGTCTCTCAGTCTGTATTTTGCTGCCAGAATTTAAATGCTATTTTCTGCACCTGTATGTGTAGAGGGAAAAGTCCAATTTCTGACCGGCAGGCGTCAGAAAATTGACTTTTTCAGAAAAATATGAACTGAAATTTGTCAGTGGGGCCTTTTTCCCATTTGCTGAAGTTAGGATGAGAGATGGGTATTTGCATTGCTGAATTTGTATTTGATTTCATAGAATGCTATTCTGTTAGTTTTCATTCAGGGCCTTTGTTGCCAGGCTGAAACTCCCTGATGAGCTTATCTCCAGGCCCAGGTAATTATGGCTGGTACTGTGCTTTAGTGTAGTTCCACTGTAGGTTAGCTGGTAGCGGTTTCCCTGGGATCTGGCTTACTTCTGAAAGATCATGATTTAAGTATTTTCTAAGTTTACTGTTAGTGCCCATCTTTGGCAGTACTGCTCTACAAGGGATAGGCTCTGTTGTAATGTGGGTGACAACAAAACTAAGTCGTTAGCGTACAATAGGCACATAATCTGTGTGTCATGTAGAGTGCCTTCAGAAAGTATTCACACCCCTTGACTTTTTCCACATTTTGTTGTGTTACAGCCTGAATTAAAAATGGATTCAAATTAGATTTTGTGTCACTGGACTACACACAATACCTATAACGACACAGGGTGAGACCCAGATGCAGACACAGGAGGCAGATGGTTAGAGTCTCTAATATTTATTAAAATACAAGGGGCAGGCAAGAGGCAGGTCGAGGACAGGCAGAAGTTCATTAACCAGGTCAGAGTCCGAAAGGTACAGGGCGGCAAGCAGGCTTGAGGTCAGGGCAGGCTGAATGGTCAGGCAGGTGGGCTTAGTGTCAGGGCAGGCAGAAAAGTCGGAACCGGGAGGGCTAGAAAACAGAGACTAGGAAAAACAGGAGCACGGAAAAACACGCTGGTAGGCTTGATGAGACAAGACGAACTGGCAACAGACAAACAGAAAACACTGGTATAAATACACAGGGAATAATGGGAACAAATGGGAGACACCTGGTGGGGGGTGGAGACAAGCACAAGACAGGTGAAACAGATCAGGGTGTGACAATACCCTTAATGTCAATGTGGAATTTTGTTTTTAGACATTGACAAATTAATTACAATTGAAAAGCTGACTTTTTTTGAGTCAATAAGTATTTAACCCCTTTGTTATGGCAAGCCTAAATACGTTCAGAAGTAAAATTGTGCTTAATAAGTTGCATGGACTCTGTGTGCAATAATAATAGTGATTATTTTACATGATTTTTGAATGACTACCCCATCTCTGTATCCCACACATACAATTATCTGTAAGGTCCCTCAATTGAGTAGGGAATTTCAAGCTAAGATTCAACCATACACCCAGTCACTACAACGATATAGGCATCCTTCCAATGGAAAATTTAAAACAGTTATGTAGTTTAATGGTTGTGATACGAGAGAACTGAGGATGGATCAACAACATTGCAGTTATTCCACAATACTAACCTAAATTACAGAGTGAAAAGAAGGAAGCCTGTACAGATTACAAATATTTTAAAACATGCATCCTATTTGCAACAAGGCACTTAAGTAATACTGCAAAAATTGTGGCAAATAAATTTACTTTCTGTCCTGAATACAAAGCATTATGTTTGGGGGAAATCCAACACAATCTATCAGTGAGTACCACTCTTCATATTTTCAAGCATGGTGGTGGCTGCATCATGTAATGGGTATGCTTGTCATTGGCAATGAATTTTTTAAGATAAAAATAAACTAATATAGCTTTAAGCACAGACATAATCCTAGAGGAAAACCTGGTTCAGTCTGCTTTCCAACAGACGTTGGGAGACAAATTAGTCTTTCAGCAGTACAATAACCTAAAACACATTGCCAAATCTACACTGAAGTTGCTTTCCAAGACAACATTTACTGTTCCTAAGTGGCCTAGTTACAGTTTTGACATAAATCAGTTTGAAAATCTATGGCAAGACTTGAAAATGTCTGTCTAGCAATGATCAACAATCAACTTGACAGAGCTTGAAGAATTTAAAAAAGAATAATAGGCAAATATTGTACAATCCAGGTGTGTAAAGACCTTAGAGACTTACCCTAAAATACTCACAGCTGTAATCGCCTGTCACACCCTGGTGCTGGGACTCATTATTGTTTATCCAGGGTGTGTGCAGTCTATGTGTTTATGTTCTAGGTTGGGTGTCTAGGTTGTTGTTTTTCTAGGTTTGTTCAATGACTCCCAATCGGAGGTAACGAGTGTCAGCTGTTCGGCTCGTTATCTCTGATTGGGAGCCATATTTATTCTGTATGTTTTCCTGTGGGGTTTGTGGGTTTTTGTTTCTTGGTTACATGTTCCGTATGTCAGTGATTTGTAACTTGAGAACTTCACGTATCGTCTTTTGTTTTGTTTTCGTGAGTACGTTTATTAATAAATTATGTTCACTCGCAACGCTGCGCTTTGGTCCGCTTCCTCATTGGTAGACGATCGTGACAGAAAAACCCACCACAAGAGGACCAAGCGGCGTAACAAGCGGCAACAGGACCTACCTACGCAGGATTTATGGGAGCCTCCTAAGGACTTTTGGACATGGGAGGAGATACGGGCTGGAAAGGGTCCTTGGGCACAACCAGAGGAGTACCACCGCCCTCGTGAAGAGCTGGAGGCAGCTGCAGCCGAGAGGAGGTGGTATGAGGAGGCAGCGCGGAGTCGAGGCTGGAAGCCCGTGGTTACTCCCCAAAAATTTCTTGGGGGGGGGCTAAAAGGGAGTGTGGCGAAGGCAGGTAGGAGACCTGCGCCTACTCCCTGGACTGACCGTGGAGAGCGGGAGTACGGGCAGACACCATGTTACGCAGTAGAGCGCATGGTGTCTCCTGTACGCAGGCATAGCCCGGTGCGGTACATTCCAGCTCCTCGTATCGGCCGGGCTAGATTGAGTGTTGAGCCGGATGTCATGAGGCCGGCCCCACGCAGCAGGCCACCAATGCGTCTCCTCGGGCCGGCTTACATGGCACCAGCCCTACGTATGGTTTCCCCGGTTCGCCCACATAGCCCGGTGCGGGTTATTCCTCCTTCCCGTACTGGTCGGGCGACGGGGAGCATACAACCAGGTAGGGTTGGGCAGGCTCAGTGCTCAAGGGAGCCAGTACGCCTGCACGGTCCGGTATTTCCGGCGCCACCTCCCCGCTCCAGCCCAGTACCACCAGTGCCTACACCACGCACCGAGCCTCCTGTGTGTTCCCAGAGTCCTGTGCGTCCTGTTGCTGCTCCCCGCACTAGCCCTGAGATGCGTGTCCTCAGCCCGGGACCACCAGTTCCGGCACCACGCACTAGGACTTATGTGCGTCCCCAGGGTCCTGCATGCCCTGTTGCTGCTCCCCGCACTAGCCCTGAGATGCGTGTCCTCAGCCCGGGACCACCAGTTCCGGCACCACGCACTAGGACTTATGTGCGTCCCCAGGGTCCTGCATGCCCTGTTGCTTCTCCCCGCACTAGCCCTGAGATGCGTATCCTCAGCCCGGTACCTCCTGTTCCGGCACCACGCACCAGGCCTACGATGCGCCTCAGACGGCCAGAGTCTGCCGTCTGCCCAACGGGGCCTGAACTGTCCGTCTGCCCAACGCCGTCTGAACTGCCCGTCTGCCCAACGGCGCCTAAGCCGCCCGTCTGCCATGAGCCTACAGAGCCGTCCGCCAGACCGGAGCCGCTAGAGCTCTCCGCCAGACAGGAGCAGCCAGAGCCTTCCGCCAGACAGGATCAGCCAGAGCCTTCCGCCAGACAGGATCCGCCAGAGCCGTCCAGCCGGGATCCGCCAGAGCCGTCCAGCCGGGATCCGCCAGAGCCGTCCAGCCGGGATCCGCCAGAGCCGTCCAGCCGGGATCCGCCAGAGCCGTCCAGCCGGGATCCGCCAGAGCCGACCAGCCAGGATTCGCCATTCAGCCTGGTACTGCCCCTTAGTCCGGTACTGCCCCTTAGTCCGGTACTGCCCCTTAGTCAGGTGCTGCCCCTTAAACCGGTGGGGGTCATTTGGAGGAGGCTACATAAGCGGGAAGTGACTATGGTGGGGTGGTGGTCTAGGCCGGAGCCAGAACCGCCACCGAGGAGGTATGCCCGCCCAGCCCTCCCCTGTTTGGGGGTTTTGAGGCGCGGTCGCAGTCCGCGCCTTTAGGGGGGGGTACTGTCACACCCTGGTGCTGGGACTCATTATTGTTTATCCAGGGTGTGTGCAGTCTATGTGTTTATGTTCTAGGTTGGGTGTCTAGGTTGTTGTTTTTCTAGGTTTGTTCAATGACTCCCAATCGGAGGTAACGAGTGTCAGCTGTTCGGCTCGTTATCTCTGATTGGGAGCCATATTTATTCTGTATGTTTTCCTGTGGGGTTTGTGGGTTTTTGTTTCTTGGTTACATGTTCCGTATGTCAGTGATTTGTAACTTGAGAACTTCACGTATCGTCTTTTGTTTTGTTTTCGTGAGTACGTTTATTAATAAATTATGTTCACTCGCAACGCTGCGCTTTGGTCCGCTTCCTCATTGGTAGACGATCGTGACATCGCCGCCAAAGGTGCTTCTACAAACTATTGACTCAGTGGTGTGAATACTCCTGTAAATAAGATATTTCTGTATTTCATTTGCAATACATTTGGGAGAGAAAAAATCTGTTTAACCCATTTTGAATTCAGGCTGTAACAACAAAATGTGAAATAAGTCAAGGAGTATGAATACTTTCCGAAGGCCTGGAGCTGCTGATTGCTCCAACATTGATTTGCTCATTCATTTATACTAATATTGAACAGTGTTGGACTCAGGATGCATCCCTGTACAACTCCACGTCCTTCAGTGAAAAAATTAGTTATTTTGCTTCCAATTTTTTATTCCACATGAATTATTCATATATAAGGATTTCACTGTGTCATACGTTTTCCCATCTATACCAATTTGGAGGAGTTTGTATAGTAGTTAATCATGCCAAATGTAATCAAAAAGCTTTTTTGAAGTCTAAAAAGCAGGCAAAAACTTTTCTTGGGGTATTTAGATTTATGAGAGTGTGGAGGGAGCAAATGTGATCTGAGGTACGATGTTTGGGGAAGAAGCCAGTTTGACATTTATTCAGGGCATTCCGTTTCTTTAGGAAGGTTAGAATTCTGGTATTCATTATGCTGCTAAATATCTTTCCCAGATTAGTGCACACACAGATGCCTCTGTAGTTATTGGGGTCGGATTTGTCTCCTTTTTTATTGCTGGGTGTTATTAGACCTTCACTCCAGATTCCAGGGAAACATCCAGTTTCCAGTAATAAGTTAAATAATTTAAGCAGTATGTCCACCAGCTGAAGGCTGCTCAGTTTCAGCATTTCTTTACTGATGTTGTCAGGTCCTCATGCCTTGGCCTGGTTGGGCTTAATTGTTCTGTCTAAATCCTCTAGTTTCTGTTTGGTGTTAATCTGGGAGGGGTTTAGTTATTTGATTTCAAAATTATTGCAAAGGCTTCAAAGTAAGTTCTCCACATTGTTCCAATTTGAATAGTTTTTGTATGATTCCCAGAATGAGTTTTGATCATTGGCCTCTGCAATTTGACTTAGTTTAATTTCCATATGCTTTTATTTTTTGTTGCGCATGAGTTGTTTGTATGCGTTCATTGTATATGAATAGTTAAGGCTCAACTCCTCGTTGGTTGGCTGTTTTTGTTGGAGAGCATTCGTAAAACATTTCTGGAGGAGATACATTATTTGTCAAACCACTTATTTTTTAGATTTTTTCTATGTTTCTTCTTATTGTTTGTCCTAACATTTGAAATTAAGGCCAATATTTCTGATACATTATTGATGTATTTGGTTGCTGGATTTACCCCCTCCCTCTAGGTTAGGTTGTAAAGACGTGGTTTGGAAACTGTTTAACATGGCAATTATTTTTGGATTATTCATGTTCAGTTTTGAATTACTCCATTTTGGTTTCTGTCCATTTAATGTTTGGTTTTAGTGAAAATAGTTTTTTTTCTACAGGTAGTGGGTTTGCTGATGGTTTGTCAGACTCTTGTAGGTATATCACCATTTGGGAGTGGTCAGATGAAGTCAGTTGTTGCTTGACTACAAATGCATTGATTGATTTAGGGGATATGTCTGTGGTGGCGTAGTCCACCATACTACATCCTAAGGCTGAGAAGTATGTCAATCTCCCTAGAGTATCTCCCCTAGTCCTGCCATTCACTATATAGACACCTAAGCTTTTACAGAGATGCACCACCTGTTTACCACTCTTGTTAATTTTAAATGTTTTACAATGGGATGAGTCGGACGGCAGAGTGAAGGAAATGCAGCCAACAAGTGCACAGCATATGTGGGAACTCCTTCAAGACTGTTGGAAAAACATTCCAGGTGAAGCTGGTTGAGAGAATGCCAAGAGTGTGCAAAGATGTCATCAAGGCAAAGGGTGGCTATTTGAAGAATCACAAATATAAAATATATTTTGATTTGTTTAACACTTTTTTGGTTACTACATGATTCCATATGTGTTATTTCATAGTTTTGATGTCTTCACTATTATTCTACAATGTAAAAAATAATAAAAATAAAGAATAACCCTTGAATAAGTAGGGGATACATGACTTGGCGCTGACAAAGATGGCGGCCTCGTGACTAGCTCTTAAAACTTTGCGGTATTTTGTTTTTTTATGTATCATTTTTTTTACATTATTAGCTCAGAAAGTGTTTTGTATCATTACATACAGCCGGGAAAAACTATTGGATATCAGAGAGGCGGTAACTCACCAGCATTACGACCAGGAATATGACTTTCCCGAAGCAGATCCTTTGTTTGCTCTCCCCAGGGCAATTTAACTGATTCCTGTGGTTGACCCAAAACATCGCCAACGGAGGAGAAGCACTCGGAGCGGCCTGCTGGTTCGACTTAGGAGGCGCGCACACCACCCACCATTTCCAAGTATACTACTCGCTAATGTTCAGTCTTTGGATAACAAGATCGACGAACTCAGGGCAAGGATTTTTTTCCAGAGAGACATCAAGGCCTCTAACATACTTTGTTTCACGGAAACATGGCTTTCTGGGGATATTCTGTCGAAATCGGTCCAGCCAGATGGGTTCTCAGTTCATCGCGCAGACAGAAAATAAATATCTCTCCAGGAAGCAGAAGGGCGGAGGTGTGTGTTTCATGATTAACGACTCATGGTGTAATTGTAGTAACATACAGGAACTCAAGTCATTTTGTTCACCCAACCTAGAATACCTCACAATCAAATTCCGACCGTATTATCTCCCAAGAAAATGTTCTTCGGTTATAGTCACGGCCGTGTATATCCCCCCTCAAGCCGATACCACAACGGACCTCAAAGAACTTCATGGACTTTATGCAAACTGGAAACCACATATGCTGAGGCTGCATTTATTGTAGCCGGGGATTTTAACAAAGCAAATTTGAGGACTAGGCTGCCGAAGTTCTATCAACATATCGACTGTTGTATACGGGCTGCTAAAATCCTCAACCATTGCTATTCGAACTTCCGGGATGGTTATAAGGCACTTCACCGCCTTCCTGACCACGACTCCATTTTGCTCCTCCCTTCCTATAGGCAGAAACTCAAACAGGATGTACCCGTGCTAAGGACTATTCAACGCTGGTCTGACCAATCGGAATCTGGGATATGTTCCGGGTAGCTTGTGAAAATAATTTAGACGAATACACTGAAACGGTGACTGAGTTTATCAGGAAGTGTATAGGTGATGTTGTGCCCACTGTGACTATTTAACCCTACCCTAATCAGAAACCGTGGATAGATGGCAACATTCGCGCAACACTTAAAGCACAAACCACTGCATTTAACCATGGCAAGGTGACTGGGAATATGGCAGAAGACAAACAGTGTAGCTACTCACTCCGCAAGGCAATTAAACGGGCAAAATGTCAGTATAGAGACAACGTGGAGTCACAATTCAATGGCTCAGACACGAGACGTATGTGGCAGGGTCTACAGACAATCACAAACTACAAAAGGAAGACCAGCCACGTCGCCGACACCGACGTCTCGGTTCCAGACAAGCTAAACACCTTCTTCGCCCGCTTTGAGGATAAAACAGTACCACCGACGAGCCCCACTACCAAGGACTGTGGCCTCTCCTTCTCCAGACATTTAATCATGTTAACCCCCGCAAGGCTGCCGGCCCAGACGGCATCCCTAGCCGCGTCCTCAGAGCATACGCAGACCAGCTGGCTGGTGTGTTTACGGACATATTCAATCTCTCCCTTTCCCAGTCTGCTGTTCCCACATGTTTCAAGATGGCCACCATTGTTCCTGTACCCAAGAAAGCAAAGGTAACTGAACTAAATGACTACCGCCCCGTAGCACTCACCTCTTTCATCATGTAGTGCTTTGAGAGAATAGTCAAGGTTCATATCACCTCTACCTTACCTGTCACCCTAGACCCACTTCAATTTGCTTACCGCCCCAATAGATCCACAGACGATGCAATCGCCATCAAACTGCACACTGCCCTATACCATCTGGACAAGAGGAATACCTATGTAAGAATGGTGTTCATTGACTATAGCTCAGCATTAAACACCATTGTACCCTCCAAGCTCATCATTAAGCTCGAGGCCCTGGGTACAAACCCCGCCCTGTGCAACTGGGTCCTGGACTTCCTGACGGGCCGCCCCCAGGTGGTGAAGGTAGGAAACAACATCTCCACTTCACTGATCCTCAACACTGGGGCCCCACAAGGGTGCGTGATTACCCCCTTCCTGTACTCCCTGTTCACCCATGACTGCGTGGTCAAGCACGCCTCCAACTCAATCATCAAGTTTGCAGACGACACAATAGTAGTAGGCTTGATTACCAACAATGGCGAGACTGCCTAAAGGGAGGAGGTGAGGGCTCTGGGAGTGTGGTGCCAGGAAAATAACCTCTCACTCAACGTCAACAAAACAAAGGAGATGATCGTGGATGTCAGGAAACACCCCCCTATCCACATCGAAGGGACCGCGGTGGAGAAGGTGGAAAGCTTCAAGTTCCTTGGCGTACACATCACTGCCACACTGAAATGGTCCACCCACGCAGACAGTGTGGTGAAGGCGGCGCAACAGAGCCTCTTCAACCTCAGGAGGCTGAAGAAATTTGGCTTGGCACCTAAAACCCTCACAAACATTTACAGATGCACAATTGAGAGCATCCTGTCGGGCTGTATCACCGCCTGGTATGGCAACTGCACCGCACGCAACGGCAAGGCTCTCCAGAGGGTGGTGCGGTGTGCCAAACTCATTACCGGGGGCAAACTACCCGCCCTCCAGGACACCTACAGCACCCGATGTCACAGAAAGGCCAAAAAGATCATCAAGGACATCAACCACCCGAGCCACTGCCTGTTCAACCCACAATCATCCAGAAGGTGAGGTCAGTGCAGGTGCATCAAAGCTGGGACCGAGAGAATGAAAAACAGCTTCTATCTCAAGGCCATTAGACTGTTAAATAGCCATCACTAGTACATTAGAGGCTGCTGCTACCTATTGAAATCACTGGCCAGTTTAAGAAATGGAACACTAGTCACTTTAATTATGTTTACATATCTTGCACTACTCGTTTCATATGTATATACTTTATTCCATTCTATAATATTCTACTGTATCTTAGTCCATGCCGCTCTGTCATTTCTTGTGGTCCTCTGTAGCTCAGCTGGTTGAGCACGGCGCTTGTAACGCCAAGGTAGTGGGTTCGATCCCCGGGACCACCCATACACAAAAAATTTATACACGCATGACTGTAAGTCGCTTTGGATAAAAGCGTCTGCTAAATGGCATATTATTATTGTCCATATATGTACATTATATATTCTTAAATTCCATTCCTTATTTAGATTTGTTTGTATTAGGTATATGTTGTGAAATTGTTATATATTCATTGTTAGATATTACTGCACTGTCGGAGCTAGAAGCACAAGCATTTCACTACACCCGCAATAACATCTGCTAAACACATGTATGTGATAAATAAAATTTGATTTGATTTGATTTGTGTCCAACATTTTGACTGGTACTGTATATCAAAATACCTCCTGAGTTCCTGCCACATTTTATTTGGGGTTCTTCAGGGAGGACACAATTAATTATATATTGCCTGTAGGACAGTGGATAGACTTGTCTGTATGGCACCATGTCTCATGAAAGATTTAAATATCAATATTGTTAACACTGTATAAAATCAAAGTGGTTTTGTTACCAAATGCTTAATAACACATGCCTTGTATGTTCCAGTTACTTATCTTAAATGAACTCATAAGGATAATAGTTTGTATTTTCTAAGATGGTTCTGCTAATTACAAAGGCAGAATGAATGAAAATATCACTGTATTACTTTTGAGTTGATTATGTTCAGCAGATGCCTTATCTGATTTAGTTGGGCTGCAGCAGGGTGCTCTCTCTCTCTCAATTCAATTCAATTTCAAATTAAGGGCTTTATTGGCATGGGAAACATATGTTAACATTGGCACGCAAGTGAAGTAGATAGTAAACAAAAGTGAAATAAACAATAAATATTAACAGTAAAGATTACACTCAGAAGTTCCAAAAGAATAAAGACATTTCAAATGTCATATTATGTATATATACAGTGTTGTAACAATGTGCAAATAGTTAAAGTACAAATGGGAAAATAAATAAACATAAATATGGGTTGTATTTACAAAGGTGTTTGTTCTTCACTGGTTGCCCTTTTCTTGTGGCAACAGGTCACAAATCGTGCTGCTGTGATGGCACACTGTGGTATTTCACCCAGTAGATAAGGGAGTTGATCAAAATTAGGTTTGTTTTCGAATTCTTTGTGGATCTGTGTAATCTGAGGGAAATATGTGTCTCTAATATGGTCATACGTTTGGCAGGAGGTTAGGACGTGCAGCTCAGTTTCCACCTCATTTTGTAGGCAGTGTGCACATAGCCTGTCTTCTCTTGAGAGCCAGGTCTGCCTATGGCAGCCTTTCTCAATAGCAAGGATATGCTCACTGAGTCTGTACATAGTCAAAGATTTCCTTAATTTTGGGTCAGTCGCAGTGGTCAGGTATTCTGCCACTGTGTACTCTCTGTTTAGGGCCAAATAGCATTCTAGTTTGCGCTGTTTTTTTTGTTCATTCTTTCCATTATGTCAAGTAATTATCTTTTTGTTTTCTCATGATTTGGTTGGGTGTAATTGTGTTGCTGTCCTGGGGCTCTGTGGGGTCTGTTTGTGTTTGTGAACAGAGCCCCAGGACCAGCTTGCTTAGGGGACTCTTCTCCAAGTTCATCTCTCTGTAGGTGATGGCTTTGTTAAGGAAGGTTTGGGATTCACTTCCTTTTAGGTGGTTGTAGAATTTAACGGCTCTTTTCTGGATTTTGATAATTAGTGGTTATCGGCCTAATTCTGCTCTGCATGCATTATTTGGTGTTTTACGTTGTATGCTGGGGATATTTTTGCAGAATTCTGCATGCAGAGTCTCAATTTGGTGTTTGTTCCATTTTGTGAATTGTTGGTTGGTGAGCGGACTCCAGACCACACAACCATAAAGGGCAATGGGTTCTATAACTGATTCAGGTATTTTTAGCCAGATCCTAATTGGTATGTCAAATTTTATGTTTCCTTTTGATGGCATAGAAGGCCCTTCTTGCCTTGTCTCTCAGATCGTTCACAGCTTTGTGGAAGTTACCTGTGGCGTTGATGTTTAGGCCGAGGTATGTATAGTTGTTTGTGTGCTCTAGGGCAACGGTGTCTAGATGGAATTTGTATTTGTGGTTTTTCGCTCTCTTGCTGTCTCTCTCTCTCTCGCTGTCTCTCTCTCTCGCTGTCTCTCTCTCTCGCTGTCTCTCTCTCTCTCTCTCTCTCTCTCTCTCTCTCTCTCTCTCTCTCTCTCTCTCTCTCTCTCTCTCTCTCTCTCTCTCTCTCTCTCTCTCTCTCTCTCTCTCTCTCTCTCTCTCTCTCTCCCTCTCTCTACACATGCTCCCTGGTACAGAATTGGCAGTGTATGACAGCACCTCCCCCCAACAGACACAAACACACACACACTCATACCCACTTTCATACCCGTTCTCCATACTTTGGAGTGCCAGTTAACCTCTACGGGATCTGTGTCCCGTATACGGGACGGTTGAGCTAACGTGCGCTAATGTGATTCCCATGACTGTTGTAAGTAACAGCAAACTTTCCAGGACATAGACATGTCTTATATGGGCAGACAGCTTAAATGATTGTTAATCTAACTGCACTGTCCAATTTACAGTAGCTATTACAGTGAAACAATACCATGCTATTGTTTGAGGAGAGTGCACAACAACAAAAAACGTATCACGGCAACTGGTTTGATACATTCACCTCTGAAGGTAAATGATGTACTTACATTCAGTAATCTTGCTCTGATTTGTCATCCTAAGGGTCCCAGAGATAAAATGTAGCATAGTTTTGTTTGATAAAATCAATTTTTATATTCAAATGTAGGAACTGGGTTCTACATTTTGAACCCATGCTGTCTCTGACTCCACACCCACCCCGCCCTGCCATCTAGATGTGTGAAAGGTAGTGTATAAGCTAATGATCCAGCATGTATGACATTCCTGGGAGTGTGTAAACTTACATTTTGTATTACCATATCATTTTGGAATGTTCTCTATAGTTATTTACTTGAAAATGTATCAATTGACCAATTTGGCATAAAATAGTCTAGTATTGCAACGCTTCACTGGATCAATCTGAAACTTTGCACACACACTGCTACCATCTAGTGGCCAGAATCTAAATTGTGCCTAAACTACAATATTATATTGTGGCCATTCTCTTCCATTTCAAGGATGAAAACTCATTATCTTTTACCAGATCTAATGTGTTATATTCTCCTACAATAATTTCACATATCCTCAAACTTCAAAGTGTTTCCTTTGAAATGGTATGAAGAATATGCATATCCTTGCTTCAGGTCCTGAGCTACAGGCAGTTAGATTTGGGTATGTCATTTTAGGCGAAAATTGAAAAAAAGGGTTCCGATCCTTAAGAGGTTGAACAGGAGTCCTTAGATAGCATATGCAATTCACTTGAGTGTATATAGTATGTAGGTGACCTTATCCCCACACCCACCAAACACACACACACACAGTCTTGCGCAGCTAACCTTGTGGGGACATTCAATTCAGCCCCATTCAAAAACCCTATTTTCCCTAACCCCTAACCCTAAACCTAACCCTAACCCATACCCTTACCCTTACCCTTACTCTTACCCTAACCCTAACCCATACCCTTACCCTTACCCTTACCCTTACCCTAACCCTAACCCTAACCCTAACCCTAACCCTAACCCTAACCTTAACCCTAACCCTAACCTTAACCCAACAACCTAACCTTAACCCTAATCCTAAACCTAACCCCAGCTCCTAACCCTAACCCTAAAACTAACCCTATCTCCTAACCTTAACCATAAACCTAATTCTAACCCTAACACTAATTCTAACCTTAACCCTAAACCCCCTCGAAATAGCATTTGACCTTGTGGGGACCAACAAAATGTCTCTTTGTTTACTATTCTTTAGGGGACTTCTGGTCCCCACAAACGTAGTTAAACACATCCACACACACACACACACACACACACACACACACACACACACACACACACACACACACACACACACACACACACACACACACACACACACACACACATACACGCAAAGCATATCTATCCATCAGCTTTCTATTGTATACTGCATATATTTCTCAATTTAAGAAGCAGCGGTCTGTTGGTTTGCTATTTAGTATGAGCAATAAGACCAGTATGCATTGTCTCAATGAAATGACATACAGTATGACATGGCCAGCGCTTGTCATCCCTGAAGTCGATAAAGCTGGGTTTGGATTTGATTTGATGAAGAGGCAGGGGTGTGTTTTGTGACAGCTGGGCTCACTATGATGTGACCCTGCATGTGTGTTGTGTCACTATTTGACAGCCAAATGTGTTTGCAGTGGGGAGAGCTGTAGAGACAGGGACAGGAGGGGAGGAGGGAGAGGAGAGGGGGACATAGATTGGCTTTGTTTGGTGGATCAGTGGCATGAGTTTCCTCTCCCCTCTCTCTACCTCTTCTCTTTGACTACTGGTGTGGCTGTCAGTTAGTGAATATGCATTTGTTTGGTTGTCAGTTAAGAAACTGAAAGAGGATGTGCTTTACTTTTGGTGTGTGTGTGTAGAGGGCTGTCACCTGTGTGTGTGTCATTATGTTAGTGTTAGTGTGTCAGTTTGTTAGTATCCATCTCCTCCTCCTCCACAGAGCTTAAAACAGTGTGAGTTTTATCTTGTCACCATGGCAACGGGTGCAAAACGTCGCTCGCAATGAGGAAGGTGTGAGGATGCATCACTGCGTGATTTTGTATTAGTGCATCACCACGGATCTGCGCTGCCACACACACAAACACACACACAGTTAGTAAGACAAACAGACATGCACATATTCTTTTAACATCAAACAAAAAGAGAAGACACAGCGGCAGAGAAAACATATAGACCTATTAATATACGCTGATATGACACATGAAACACACAGTCTTTCTCCCTCGCTCGGTATGAAGTTGATGTAGGTGTTGTGGCTTTGTGACTTTGTGACAGTTGATATAATAATGCCCTTTGTGGGGGCCCAGTCATGTCCAGACTTGTCCTCTATTCTTACAAAGGGACCACACTTGTGGTCACACACACGCGCGCGTGCACACACACAGATGCACCAACTCCTAATCTATGTACCTGAGATTTAGCCTTTGCCTTTCCTCTGAGAGAGGGGTGTAAATAGAAGGACACGGAGAGGGACAGAGGACAGTAAAATGCTGCAAAGAAAGTGATGGGGGGGGGGATGGAAAGGAGTGATGCCTGTGTTTGCGTTCTGGGTGAGCTTGTTTAATCATCTATCTTCTCTCTGTCAGTGGAGTGTAGCATCATCACAGTCTCCATTTTATGAGCATTCTGCAAGAGCCTCTCAGGCGCTCAGGCTCTCTCAGGCTCTCTCTCAGGCTCTCTCTCTCTCTCTCTCTCTCTCTCTCTCTCTCTCTCTCTCTCTCTCTCTCTCTCTCTCTCCCTGCCTACCTCTTTCTTCTCTTTATCACTCTTCCACTCTCAATCTTTCTCTCTTGTCCCCACTCTTTATTTATCTCCCTTTTTCATCCCTCCATTTCAGGGCACTTAGTGGGAAAGGTAAAGGGACAGAGGGGGTGACAATAACATAACTCCACCAACGATGAGAGAAAAAGTGAGAGATGGACAGTAAAGAGAGAGAGATTAAGTGACAGAGAGTAGGGGATCCTAAATTATGCAGACAGGAAGATGGACAAAGAGAGGGATGAAAGTCTAGGGAGAAAGATCGACAGATGGACAAAGAGAGAGGTGCACACTTTGAAATCCTGATGTCGCCGGGCCCCCAGGGAGCTAGAGGATGGCATGGTGCTCTGCCTCTGTGTCTTCCCATTAAAGATGCATTCTCTGCTTCTTGACTTATTAATTCCCATGTCTGTCTCACCATTACTGAGTGGGGACGGGGGGGATGTATTTGTGTTGGGGGGAGTAGTTTGTAGCTACCTAGTGGTTGGAAGGAGGGAGGGGGGAGTTGTAGAAAGGAAATGGGTGGTGTTTACTTATTGAGGCGTGTTTATGGGGTGCGGAGCATGTGTGTGTGTGTGGCGACACGGCGGCGATCATGTTGTGCTGGATTATTTATTTAGCACTCGCGTTTGGGTGTTTTACAGAGAGAGCAGGTGCAGAGCGACTCTGAGCGCGCTCTGTTTGACGGGGATGAGGACGGGGGACGGGGGCATTGGCAGAAGACGGGGGACTAAGACACAGAGGCATTCACCACAGTCCACCGACAGAACAGAACCATGCACCCTATTATGATAGGCTTTGATTCATGTATGTGTACCCGTTTTTGACTTCGTCATTTTCTCGCTGGTTTTGGATCAATTCCAAAATACCTGGCTGTTGCCTCGCCTGACTAAGCTCCGCGAATTTGATCACTGCTAGCTTCAAATGTATGTTGTTTGTTTTGTTTTTGGTGGCACCGTGGCTAGTAATGACATTATATAATTGAAGTTTTACAATGATATGATTGCTACTTGTTTTGATGTTGAGATGGAGGGATGGATGGATGGATGGATGGATGGATGGATGGAGTAGTTGATTAATGGATAATGACAGATGCACATAGAAAGATGCAGATCAACAGAGAGAGAGAGAGAGAGAGAGAGAGAGAGAGAGAGAGAGGAGAATTTCAATTGCACTCCAATCATGCAGGCAGCCTCGTTAGCTGGGGGAACATTTGCATAGTGCTTCGGCGGATTCATTTGGCCTTACTCAGAGAAGACGGCTCCCATTCTGTCCTGGTTAGTTATGCATTAACCTCCACCTGTGTGTGGGGGGGGGGGGGGTGCATGTATGTGTGTCAGACACCTTCATCTTTGTGCGTAAATACATCCCTGCATATTTTTGGGACATTTCCAGTCTCCATACCCAGTCAGAGCCCGATCACTCCCTCATTCTAAAAAAGCCTGTCTAATTGGGTTTCATTCTCCAACAGTATGACTGTTCCGTGACATTGTAGTATAGCCATGTTAACCCAGCCCAAAGAGCTAATTAACAAATTAAACCATGATTCTGCTTCTGATAGTGAGATCCGTGGTGCTGATGATAAGCCGCTTTGGCATGACGATGAGGATGGACGTCATTCCGTGGGCTATTACCAACTCCGGAGTGTGTGTTGGTAATGATGGGGAACGTGTGAGTAAGTGGAGATGTCATAGATAATGATGGTTACACTGGATGTGTTCTTCTAGTTATCCCACTGACACTGCTATAGCGACTAATGCTGTTTGACAGCAGCAACAACCATGGTGTGTGTGTGTGTGTGTGTGTGTGTGTGTGTGTTCTGTGTGTGTGTCTCAGAGAGAGTGGCAGAGTGTGTCATAGTGGCCTGGAGTAAAATAGTGTTTGTGCATGAGTGTATCCATCATATAGTAATCACAAATGGAGTCCACCCCAGGAACTCGATTTTAAACCATTGAACTGTGCACAATATAACAAAAGCAGACACACCCACAAACACATACATGCAAAACCACACACACACACACGCACATGCACCCTTTAGCATGTCTATCGGATGGGTCCTTTACGAAGATCTATTCTAGTGAGGGCCACAGTGCAGTCTATGGCTGTGGCTCTTGGTTGCCATGTTGGTGTGAGGAGGGTATATCATCGCGTCCTTATGTCTGAGTAGGGGTGTTGGTAGAGAGGCGGGGGATGGGGGATATATGGCAACATAGCAGTCCCAGGTTAATGATCCATGGCCTGAGAATGTGTACACCAGAGAGAGGGAGGATTCTGGGGAGAATGGAGGAGAGGACATAGGGAGAGTAGAGAGGAGTGGCAAGAGCTGGAGCAAATAGATGGAAAGAGAGAGGGAAAGCAAACATCAGAATGAGAAATTAAGAGGTAGCGTTGTCCCCCCTTGCTGTAAATCTCTCTCTCTCCTTCTCTCTCTCTCTCTCTCCCTCTCTCTCTCTCTCTCTCTCTCTCTCTCTCTCTCTCTCTCTCTCTCTCTCTCTCTCTCTCTCTCTCTCTCTCTCTCTCTCTCTCTCTCTCTCTCTCTCTCTCTCTCTCTCTCTCTCTCTCTCTCTCTCTCTCTCTCTCTCTTTTTGGGCCAGGGCACACAGGGTCTATCCAGCTGCCCATAGTCCTATCCATCAGCCAGCAGATCCCCTCCTCCCTCTCTCCTTCCTTCCCTCCCTCCCTCTATCCCTTTATCACGCTGATAGATCACGGCTAATCAAAGAGCGAATGGAGACAGCCAAAAGAGCCCTGACACGCAGCTATCAATGGACAGTGACAGGACGGAAAGAGACAGAATGAGACAGAGGGAGAGAAATAAATAAAGAGAGAGAGAGTAAAATATAGGCTGGAGTGAGGAGACAGAGGTGTGTGTGTGTGTGTGTGTGTGTCCTGATTGTTGAGAGGGATGGCTTCTCCATGCATCATTAATAGCTAATCAATGGCCTCACTGGAATATATGGAGTGCCTAGGGAGTCCCATAAGCCTTTAATCTGGACATCTCCACAAAAGCCCAGAACACACACACACACACACACAAATGCACACACACACACACAAACACACACACACACACACACACACACACACACACAAACACACACGATCAATAACACAGGAGAGAGTGTGAGGTCTGTACTACAGAAGAGCACATGTTTGACAACAGCTTTGTTTTCAGACTGCATTACAAATGGAGATGAGAATGGAACTACATCATTTTGCTCTCTATCTCTCTCTGTCTCTCTCTCTCTCTCTTTCTCTCTCTGTCTCTCTTTCTCTCTCTGTCTACCTCCTAAGGCGCTTCATTTGCTTTGCTTGATGTTCCTCCTCTCAAGAGCTTTTCAGGTCCAACCGACCCCCTCCTGTTTTGAATAATTATTCTACTATCTGTTTTTCTTCCTTTTTTTTTGCTATTGCCACATTTTCATTTTCCTTTCTATCTCCCCTTACTTTCCTCTTTTCCCTCACTCTCACTTTCTCCCCCAGTTCTCTTCTTCTGAGTGTGAGCACCAAGGTTTTCTTTCCTGCTATGCTGTTAATGTGTATACTATACCCAGAGTTAACAGAGCCCAGGCAATGGCATCTCCTGTCTCTTCCTGAATTTTTGTTGTTGTTGGTGAAATCATACTTCTTGTTCTCCGTTGTGTCTTGGGGATAATTATTCTTATGTCTGTCTTTTGATTTCCTTCTCAGCTCATTTCCAATTTCTGAGCTAGTGATTTAGACCTCACCCTGCATAGTGTACCTCAGGGGTTCAATTCTCTGTCTCCTTTCTTTTTCTTCCTCAGCCCTTCAGTAAGCTTTCTCTGTTGTCATCACTCCTGAAATGGCAGAAAACCTCCCCATTCTTTTCAACTAAACTTGTTTTATCAGGCCAGCTATCATAATCACTAAACCTGACTATTGTATGTGATTGATATGCCATTCAATGATCAGGAAAGGACAGTCAAACCTTGTAGCTGTCTTATTATTACAACCAGGCTGATATCTGTGGAGAGGAGCGGCCTGGATTGTCTGCCTAGACGTCTGTTCAGTAGACCACCTACTGCCACAAAAGTCTACAGGGTTGATCTGAAGGTCATGTTTTTCACACTAGTATTCAGAGGACAACACTCATACAGTAATACATCCCCTTGTCTACGTAGAACTCAGACTCAGTTTACACCACCACTCAATTCATACACATCTGAACTGTTCTGTCCTTTAGAATATGTAAAATGGACCAGGGAGAGAAAAAATATGTATTAGGCTGAAACTTAGCTGACTAAGACCTCCCATAAGACAAAGTGATGAGAGGGGAAGTGAGTGGAGGGAGATGTGGAGGGGAGATAATGTAACCCCCCCCCCCTCCCCTCCCCACCCCTTGCTCCATTCTGCAATCACTACACCTTTAATAAAGACATATAACATCACACTGCAGCAACACCAACCCAGAAACATCTCTCTCTCTCTCTCTCTCTCTCTCTCTCTCTCTCTCTCTCTCTCTCTCTCTCTCTCTCTCTCTCTCTCTCTCTCTCTCTCTTTCTCTCTCTCTATCTCTTTCTCTCTCTCTCTCTCACTCACTCACTCACACACATCAATTAAAATCTCACCCACAGAAGCAACTCTCTCACACACACTCTCTCTCTCTCCTTTTCTCTCTTTTGTGTACAACCCTCTTACATGTATGAGCACAAATTGTTCCCGATGGGTTGATAGTTGAGTGCTCACACACAAACACATGCATTCTCTTCAGCAGACTCTCCACAGCACAGTAGGAAATTGAAAATATAAGTAGTAGAAAGACACTTACAATAATGTGGACGCACATACAAACACACACCACACACTGACTCATTCACTGAAATATGGGAAGCATTGCCATGGAAATATGTTAGTAAAGGAACCTATTTAGCATTGAAAGAAGAAGGCAAACAGAGACTTTGGCAGCTGATCTGCTTGAAATGGTTCCACCTCTCTCCTCTCTCTTCCCTCCATTCTATCTCTAGCTGTACCCCTATCCTCCATTTCTCTAATCTGAAACCCATTACATTATTTGGCCTTTGAGACCACCATCCCATCTCTCTTGGGGAGGAAGTTTTCAAATCCACTTCTCCGTTACTCTCACCCCACTAGGAACACACTGGTTGAATCAACGTTGTTTCCACGTCATGTCAATGAAATTACGTTGAACCAAATTGAAATAGACGTTAAATTGACATCTGTGCCCGGTGGGACTCCCTCTACCCCTTCTCTCCCCTGCTCCCTTCCTCTCTCCATCTTTCTCCCCTCTCCCTCCATCTCTCTCTCCCTCTCCTTGTCTCTCGTTCTCCCTCTCCCGTCTCTCTCTCCTCTCCCTCCTCCCTCTCTCTCTCTCTCCCTCTCCCTCTCCCCTCTCTCTCTCTCTCCCTCTCCTCTCCTCTCCCCCTCTCTCTCTCCCTCTCCCACTCTCTTTCTCTCCGTCTCCCTGTCTCCCTGTCTTCCTCTCCCGTCTCTCTCTCTCTCTCTCTCTCTCTCTCTCTCTCTCTCTCTCTCTCTCTCTCTCTCTCTCTCTCTCTCTCTCTCTCTCTCTCTCTCTCTCTCTCTCTCTCTCTCTCTCTCTATCTATCTCCCTCTCCCTGTCTCTCTCTAGCCATACCATCTCTAGTTTTGTCAGTTGTGTGACTGTTTTTTATTTTCTTCTGCAGACAGTGTGCCTTTCTCTCTCGGGAAGTGCACACCTTGTTTATTTCTGTTGAAAGGAAAACAGACCAGTATTTATTCCACTCTGTCCCTCCCCCTCACTCTCTCACACACTCCCTCTCTTTCCATCACTCTCCCATGTCTTCACCCCTTCCAGCCCATGCAAATGAATTGTGTTGTGACTATAGCTGTGGACTACAACTAGCTGATGATGGTCGGGTCATGTGAAGAGTTGAGAGCTTAGGTTGTGTTTAGGTTAGCTTCATGGTGTAGGTTGGGTTGATTGTCATGGGCCAGTGCTCATTGCAGGTTGCTTGCATGTACAGTTGAAGTCGGAAGTTTACATACACCTTAGCCAAATACATTTAAACTCAGTTTTTCACAATTCCTGACATTTAATCCTAGTAAAAAGTCCCTGTCTTAGGTCAGTTAGGATCACCACTTTATTTTAAGAATGTGAAATGTCAGAATAATAGTAGAGAGAAGGATTTATTTCAGCTTTTATTTCTTTCATCACATTCCCAGTGGGTCAGAAGTCTACATACACTCAATTAGTATTTGGTAGCATTGCCATTAAATTGTTTAACTTGGGTCAAACGTTTCGGGTAACCTCCCACAAGCATCCCACAATAAGTTGGGTGGGACGCTCCTGACAGAGCTGGTGTAACTGAGTCAGGTTTGTAGGCCTCCTTGCTCGCACACACTTTTTCCAGTTCTGCCCACAAATGTTCTATAGGATTGAGGTCAGGGCTTTGTGATGGCCACTCCAATACCTTGACTTTGTTGTCCTTAAGCCATTTTGACACAACTTTGGAAGTATGCTTGGGGTCATTGTCCATTTGGAAGACCCATTTGCGACCAAGCTTTAACTTCCTGACTGATTTCAATATATCCACATAATTTTCCTTCCTCATGATGCCATCTATTTTGTGAAGTGCACCAGTCCCTCCTGCAGCAAAGCACCCCCACAGCATGATGCTGCCACCCCCGTTCTTCACGGTTGGGATGGTGTTCTTCGGCTTACAAGGAACCCCGTTTTT
>NC_140017.1:8992852-9096716 GCF_964263955.1 Coregonus lavaretus | reverse complement strand
CTACAGGGCTGCGTTCAGTTGAGAAAACAGTGAAAAACAACATGAATACGTGAATAAATGTGCCCAGAATAAACCGTTCTGCACAACAACAGTTTGATAGTGATACTGTATGAATATGGAGATATGCTCTCTCTCTCTCTCTCTCTCTCTATTTCTCTCTCTCTCTTTCTCTTGCTCTCTCTCACTCTCTCTAATCTGTGTCGAGATGCGCAGCACAGGCTGGGTAGCTGGAGGGCCATAGACTCATTTGGTGGGGAGGGAAGGGGGCACTTTTTGGGTGATGGGGCACCTGGGGGTGTATGATGGGCAAGGGGCGCGGGTTGTGTGTGTATGTATGGACAGTGATGAGGATGTGTCTAGACAGCAGAACACACGGCTGGCTTAAACACACTACAATTACACAGAGCCCTGTCATCCATCCCCAGGTCATATCTGCCACGGTGTGTGTGTGTGTGTGTAACATGCCTGCCTCTGTGTGTGTGAATGCATGCATGTGTGTATCTGCCTATGTACAGTATGTAATAGTCTGCCTCTGTGTGTGTGTCTGCTGCCTGTGTGTGTGTGTGTGTGTGTGTGTGCATGCATCTGTGTGTGTCTGCCTTTGTGTGTGTGTGTGTGTGTGTGTGAGAGAGAGAGAGAGTCCTTGTGCTCTCCTCTGCTGATGCCTGCAGTAGATAGCCCTCATTAGACTGTCTGATTGTTAATGATATCTCTGGCTGACTGATTGTTCTGTCTTCCGTTGTCTCCCTCCCTCGCTCTCATCTAACCGTCTGCACTCCCCAAGGTCTCCTCTTCACTTCCTCTACCCCCTCTCTCTCTTTTCCAGAGGGGTCTGTGTGCCACCCATGCTCTCTCCACTCACCCATCCATCCCCCATCCCTCCTCCCCAACAACTTTACACTCTATACCCACTATATCATTTTGATTGCAGAAAAATAATGTAACAGATAATAAAATGTTAGAAACATGTTGGCTATGCTGCTTTTCAAAGGCAACCTGAAGCTCTCTGCGTCCATCAGTAGTAGTAGTTGTCTTGTCCTGATTGCATAGCTCAGAGCGTCTGGTCTTTTCTATTATTGGCCTGTATCCACAAAACATCTCAGAGTAGGAGTGCTGATCTAGGATCTGTCCATATAATCGTATTCATTATGATCTTAAAGGAAAAACAGATTTCTAGATCAGCACTGGAGTGACAGTGTGATGTTTTCTCCCAAGGCCCCCAGTGAGTACGAGGCCAACCCCGAGCTGCTGTTCTACCGGATCACCCACCTGAACCGCGGACAGCAGTACCTCATCTGGCCGCCGCTGTCACCACCGCCGGACGTGGCAACATCAGCGACAAGGTCACTGTGGAGCCTGCTGGGAAGGGTGAGTCCTCCACAGGGGGACTGGGGAAGGGAAGGGGCACGGGGATAGCGTTAAGGGGGTAAAGGGTTGGTTAACCTCTGGCTTTTTGTTAATAATAATAATAAGCCATTTAGCAGACGCTTTTATCCAAAGCGACTTACAGTCATGCGTGCATACATTTTTTTTGTGTATGGGTGGTCCCGGGGATCGAACCCACTACCTTGGCGTTACAAGCGCCGTGCTCTACCAGCTGAGCTACAGAGGACCACAAAGTTCCCCTCCGTCACCCTCCGTTTATCTCTCTATCACCGATGTTTCCCTGCCTCTCCCTCTCTCACTCTTTATTAATTATCTTATTTTATCTCTTCCCTCTTTCCTTTCTTCTTTGCCTCTCTATGTTTCGCTATTTCTCTCTCTCGCTCCTCGATTACTTTTTCCTCTCTCTTTCTCTCCCTCTCCTCTCTCTTTATCTCTCTCCTCTCTCTCTGTCTCTCTCTGTCTCTATCTCTCTCTCTCTCTCTCTCTCTCTCTCTCTCTCTATCTCTCTCTCTCTCTCTCTCTCTCTCCTTCTCCTCTCTATCTCTCTCTCTCTCCCACTCCTCTCTCTCTCTACCACTTTTCTCACTCCCCTCTCTCTCCTCTTTCTGTCTTTTCTGTCCATCCTCTCCTGATTGATAGAGAGCAGGCTGTTTGAGAGAGGCCAGTGTTCTTAATGATGATATGAAGACGGGGAGGGAAGGAGGGGGGACGAGAGGGAGGGAGGGGGAGGGAGAGATGACGGGGGCAGACGTGGTTAATACACAGAGCAGTAGAGAGACGGACGGGGCTGGGCAAATGAATAGGGCAGTTTAATCAATAGCCTTTGGATTAAAGAGAGAAAGAGAGAGGGAGAGAGAATAAGTAAGAGAGTGCACTCTCGGTACGTACACACTCCTTTTTTCTCCCTTTCTTCCTGTGACTGGCTCTGTCTCTTTCTCTTGTGTGTGTGTATGTGTGTGACGGTGTCTCTCTGTGCCAGCTGATAAGCAGCAGCAGTTAAAGGCCATACTGCATTCAGCCAAGGGGACAAGGGCACTAGCATTAAGAAGTCAAGAGTGCACAAGACAGTGAGAGGAAAGGAGGGAGAGAGTGAGGGAGGGAGAAAGAAGAGAGAGAGCTGGAGAGAGAGAGAGAGAGAGAGAGAGAGAGAGAGAGAGAGAGAGTGTGAGAGAGAGAGAGAGAGAGAGAGACAGAGAGAGGAGAGAGAGAGAGAGAGAGAGAGAGAGAGAGAGAGAGAGAGAGAGAGAGAGAGAGAGAGAGAGGAGAGGGAGAAAGAGGGAGAGAGAGCTGGAGAGGAGAGAGAGAGAGAGAGAGAGAGAGAGAGTGAGAAACACGTACGTGTGTTTGTGTGCGTGCATGAGACTCCAAATACAAAAAGATCCATGTGAATGAAAACAGGCCATTGCTGTTGTAGTCACATTCATTCCTTAATACATGCTCCGTCTTTTATAATCTTTTTTTCCTTTGTCGTTGAAATGTGTGGGATTCTGTTCCCTCAAGCTGTTGGTATATTAGTATACTGTTGAGTAGATTTGAAAACATACCTATTACCTCTCAAAGTAACTCTTTCTCAACTTTGTCACTCCCTCCCTCAGCCCCAGCTAAGATCCTATCGTTTGGAGGTACAGTGACCACTCCCTGGATGAAGGAGGTGAGGCTACCCTGCAGCTCAGTGGGCGAACCCACCCCCACCATCAAATGGACCAAAGACAGGTGAGACCCTAACCTCCTCAACCCCTCATCTGTGTCAGTCTACCCCAACATACTACCACCCTAAACCCCTCCCTCCATCTCTAGAACGCCAACTCCACCATCCACTGGACCAGTGTTAAATCAGTGTTTACATCAGCGTTCTCTCTCTCTCTCTCTCTCTTTTCTCTCTCTCTCTCTCTCTCTCTCTCTCCTTTCTCTCTCTCCTCTCTCTCTCTCTCTCTCTCTCTCTCTCTCTCTCTCTCTCTCTCTCTCTCTCTCTCTTCTCTCTCTTTTCTCTCTTTCTCTTTTCTCTCTCTATCTCTCTCTCTCTCTCTCCTTTCTCTCTCTCTCTCTCTCTCCTTTCTCTCTCTCTCTTTTCTCTCTCTTTCTCTCTCCTTTCTCTCTCTCTCTCTCTCTCCTTTCTCTCTCTCTATTTTATCTCTCTCTCTCAGTGAGGACACAGCCATCCCGGTGACTCTGGACGGTCAAAAGCTCATCATGGCCAATGGCACGCTGGTCCTGCGCTCGGTGAAAGCTGAGGATTCTGGGTACTACACGTGCACGGCCACCAACACGCTGGGCTTTGATACCATCATTGTCAACCTGCTGGTGCAAGGTGAGACCCAGCACACTGGAATCATCCTCTTCTTATTGGTCAACCATTTGTGATCTAGTAAACTGACCATGTGTGTGTGTCGCTGTAGTTCCCCCAGACCAGCCCCGTCTGACTGTCTCCACCACCTCCACCTCCTCTATCACCCTGGCCTGGATCCCTGGGGACAACGGAGGATCCTCCATCAGAGGTATATACCAGTCTTACTGTGTGTGAGCATGTGTTTATATTAGCTGTTTTTTAAATGTAGCTCACACCTCTCTCCTGTGGTTCCTATTTTTTCCTATTTCTATCCTTATATCTATCATTCTGTCACTGTGTCCGTCCTTCTCCTCTCTCTCATTTAATATTTTCTTTCATCCTCTGTCTCTCCCTCTGCTTACCGTCTGTCCATCTCTCTGTTCTGTCTCTTTGTAAGTTTGCATACCATGTTATCTGTTTATTAACTGGTGTCCACTCTGTTTTGGTTCCTAGTTAAGGAGCTGTAGCATTGACTATCTGACTACCGTGCTGTGTGTGTGTTCAGCGTGTGTGCAATTTGCAGTATGCCTATTTGTTCAGTGGGCTCCATTTTAACAAACCTAATGCAATGGTAAATCTAACTGCTGGCGGTAGCGCTTTAGGTCCAGGGGTGTCAGAAATATTTGTGCTATTTTCACAGCCGTTATTATGAGCGCAATAGCTGGCGGTGGCGCGGAAATGCTGAGTTTTGATGAATAAACAAGTTGTAGGTGTGCCATGGGCTTGGCCACTCACTGGCCAATCAAGGCATTCCATGGCTTAATAGTGCATGCGTTTGTCTCACGTTCTGTAGGTTATTGATGGTCTTTGCATTGTCATCGAACTCCAAATCGGCTGGGGGCACAGAATATTATCATCTTAGTCCATTGTCGATTGATACTACAGTATATTAAATAGCATAGGCTACAGTAACGAGTAATAGCAAAACAGTAAAAAAAATAACATATAGTGTTTGCTTGACATGTTTGGCATGTTCACAGTCAACATTGTTGTAATTAGCTTCAACGAGTATAGGCCTTTATGTTTGGCATGTTCACAGTCAACATTGTTGTAATTAGCTTCAACGAGTATAGGCCTTTATGTTTGGCATGTTCACAGTCAACATTGTTGTAATTAGCTTCAACGAGTATAGGCCTTTATGTTTGGCATGTTCACAGTCAACATTGTTGTAATTAGCTTCAACGAGTATAGGCCTTTATGTTTGGCATGTTCACAGTCAACATTGTTGTAATTAGCTTCAACGAGTATAAGCCTTTATGCATCACACATCTCAAAAGCTCCCATTAAATTGTATTGTATGTGTGAGACACATTATCAATAAGAAAGATATAGCCTAGGCCTACCGTTGATATGGCGTTATAGGACTGAAAAATGTGAATAGCCTATGTTTGGAGGAGGCGCTCTGTTGAAATGGGGATGGATAAAAGCCGAATGGAGTATCCACTGCAAAATGGGCCTATGTGAATTGTGAATAATACAAAAGTATGTTTTGGCAAAAGCCTCATGAGTAGACCATTTAAAAGCCTTTTATGGATAGGCTACTTGGCTAATGCATGGCCAGGATGACAAAGACACCAGACGCATTGCTGTTGAACCAGCTTTCATTATAGTAGGGTAAGGGTAGCCTACTAGAGGAAAATAAAATAAAAAACAATTGTTACCCCAAAATAACTGACATTTTTCTAAATAGGAGTAACACCAGATTATTGAATCTTTCCTTCTATGATGGGCATAGAGCCTATATGGAGGGGGCTCTATACATATCCAAAATAATAACAGGAGCTGGCTAAAATAATATATAATAGCCTACATAGATACAAATGTGATGCCCTCTCAATTTCTTGCTGCTGCCAAATTTGATATTTTAATAAAGCTTTGGTGATGAGTCAAACGCTTTATCGATAGTCTTGATTACTTGGCGAATGCATTGGGCATGACAAATAAACAGGCTTCATTAAGAGGAGGGAAGGCTATGCTTGGTTTTTAATCAAATTAAATTAAATAGGGATTTTGTTTTTAGTTTTGTATGTTTCTAAAGACGAGGTGTACAGGCACAAAAAGCACATCTCTCTTGTTACACGTACATATTGGCACTGTCATCACCACTGGATAGGCTGCGTTTCTGTTGTCAAAATCCATGTCATAACCAACCAGGTTAGACCAGCTTTCGGTTAGTCTTAAATATCCCCATCAGCACAAACTGAAATTGGCACTTTGGCGCACGTTTTTAAGACGCACACCTCAGATATTGCCACCCTTACTACCTCAGCGCAAGCAAGCTTTGTTAGTTTGCATACCATGCTATCTGTTTACTGACTGGTGTCCACTCTGTTTTGGATCCCAGTTAAGGAGCTGTAGCATTGATTATCTATTATTGATCATGCAGTGTGTAAATTCAGTGTGTGTGTGCAATTTGCAGTGTGCGTAGTTGTTCAGTGGGCTCTGGTAAATTGCCAAATCCTAGTGCTAAGGTTTGAAAATATAAGAGGTTGAAACAGGTCGAAATTGCAAACAAGTGTGCGTTTGACAAGTGTGCTGGATTAACGGCAGCCGAAAATAGAGCCCAGTGTGTGTATACACACCTTTTCGACATGTAGTCTTTGATTCACTTTGCCTTTGTATGTATTAGTCTATCTTCCTCTGTAAGATTATTGTTTTTCGCTCCGGCTGTGCGTCTGTCCCTTCGTCCATTCATCTGTCTGTCTGAGGGAGGGAGGGAGGGAGGGAGGGAGAGAGGGAGAGAGGGAGAGAGAGAGAGAGAGAGAGAGAGAGAGAGAGAGAGAGAGAACCAGAACCACTGGTTGGCTTTATCCACTGTTTGTCCAGGAAAGTAGTAATACCTCTAAAAACACACACAAAGAAAGCTAGTAGGCTTTCCTTACAGGTCATTCCATCTGGCATGCCACCCTTTATTATGCCATCTGCCACCGAAGAGAAAGGGAGACAGACAGAGATTGAGGAGAGAGAGATGGAGGAGGGAGAGCTAGACTGACTGAGAGAGGAAGGGAGATAAGGAGGGAGAGAGAGAGAGATAGAGAGAGTGCTAGACAGCATAAGAGATGGAGACAGAGATGCGATGGAGACAGAGCTAGAGAGAGAGTTAAAACAGACTATAAATCCAAGGCAGCTGATTATGACTGCAGACGCCATATTGTGTCCTCATTTGCATATATGCCCAGTCAGCGCCCACCCAAACCCAGATGGGTGCTTCTGGGAAAGTAATGGCGGCATAGAACAGTTAGAAATGCAGCCTTCTCCATCTGGATCTATGGTAGTGGAGGAGATGTACGATGCACCATCGCCCTCTGGTGTTATCCAGCGGTACTGACACAATGAAATATGAACCAGCTGAATATTGCATATATATATGGTTATCTGGTGCATTTAAATGTTCAATTATGGCCTCCCGAGTGGCGCAGCGGTCTAAGGCACTGTATCGCAGTGCTTGAGGCGTCACTACAGACCTGGGTACGATCCCAGGCTGTGTCACAGCTGGCCGTGACCGGGAGACCCATGAGGCGGTGCATAATTGGCCCAGAGTCGTCCGGGTTAGGAGAGGGTTTGGCCGGCCGGGATGTCCTTGTCCCATCTTGCGACTCCCTGTGGCGGGCTGGGCACCTGCAAGCTGACTTCGGTCGCCAGTTGTACAGTGTTTCCTTTGACACATTGGTGAGGCTGGCTTTCGGGTTAAGCAAGCAGTGTGTCAAGAAGCAGTGCGGCTTGGCAGGGTCATGTTTCGGAGGACGCATGGCTCTCGACCTTCGCCTCTCCCGAGTCCGTACGGGAGTTGCAGCGATGGGACAAGACTGTAACTACCAATTGGATATCACGAAAAGGGGGGTAAAAAAAAAAGTCTGAAAAAGAAAGTCTTTGTGTGTTCCCCAGGTTTCGTGCTGCAGTACTCGGTGGACAACATAGAGGGGTGGAGGGACGTGTTCATCAGCTCCAGTGAGAGGTCCTTCAAGCTGGACAACCTACGCTGTGGCACCTGGTACAAGGTCAAACTGGCCGCCAAGAACAGCGTGGGAGCGGGTCGCATCAGTGAGATCATCGAGGCTAAGACACACGGACGAGGTAAGTGGTAGGAGGAGAGTGGGGGAGGAGGTTGGGGAGCATGGACCGGGGGATACAGGGACATGGGAGGGTTTAGGGACAGGAGAGGCGACGAGGGGCAGAGAGGGAGGAGCTAAAGTAGATGGGGCGATGTGGTTATAGCTGTGAGAGGGGTAATGAGGTGGATAGGTAGATTCATAGAATTAAATGTCACTTATTATATCATAATATTTCAAGACATTCACATTTTTTTTTACTGAGAACTCCCTCCTGACCCGCCTCTTCCAGAGCCCCAGTTCAATAAGGACCAGCCGGTGTTCACCCACATCAACTCTACCCACGCCAGGCTCAACCTGCAGGGCTGGGCGAACGGTGGCTGTCCCATCACGGCAGTGCTTCTGGAGTTCAGACCTAAGGGGAACTGGGCGTGGCAGAACGTGCACACCAACGCCACCGCCGACGTGTTCCTGGCTGAGCTCCGCGAGGCCACCTGGTACGAGCTGAAGATGAAGGCCTGTAACAGCGCCGGCTGTGGAAACCAGAGCTCCCAGTTCGCCACGCTGGACTATGACGGCAGTGAGTACAAACTGATTTAATTTCTCTGGCCTGTGAGGTCCAGTGGTTTGTGTCTCGGACCCTGGCACACGTTCCAGAGGTGGCATGGGTTCGAATCTGCCCTTCTGACTCGCAATCTTTCCTGTCTCCTCTTCACTGTCCTATCTCAATAACAGAAATAAAACCCACAAAATAACTCCATATTTTATTTTTGACATGTATAATAAAGTCTTAGAGCAGGAGAACAATTGGTAAAAATAAAAAAATCTACATTTATATCAAATGACCTTATCGAAGGAGTTGATTACTCCATATGTGACTTAGAAATAGAATTAGAACACATTATTATGTCTCGATGTGTGACAACTCGCGATAACTCGTGTGATAGGATAGCAATTGGCTTCCTTTTAAAATGATTTGTTAGAATCAATTTAGTGTGTCTCGCTTCTCCTCATCCTCTTCCTATACATCTTCTTCTTATATAACACCTGATATAATGTCATATAACCTATATGCCATATAACCATGTCATATAACCTGATATATTTTCTATGTAGGTACCATCCCTCCCATCAAGTCAGCGCGGCCGGAGGGCGACGACGTTAAGAAGCTCTTCTCCATTGGCTGCCCCGTCATCCTGGTCACTCTGGTCGTCGCCCTGCTCTTCATCATCCGCAAGAAACGCAAAGAGAAGAGACTGAAGCGACTGAGAGGTGGGTGAGGGAGGACGGGAGGGAGGGAGGGAGGGAGGGAGAGGTGTGGAGAAGAGAGAGGGTTGAGTAAGGGAGGGAGCAAAAGAGAGGAAAGAGCATTGAGAGAGGGACGAAAGAGAGGAGAGGGGCAGGAAGAGAGATGTATCCGGGGTGAGAGAGAAAGAAGAGGTGTGGAGAAGAGACTGAGGGGTGAGAGAGGGAGGAGAGGACAGGAGACAGGGTTGAGGGTTGAGGGGTGAGTGACAGAAAGAAGATGTGTAGAGAGAGAGCATAAGTACTCTCTGACTTATTGTGCTCCATATAACCGAATACCTGCTCTATTTTTAATGTTCCCTCTAGATGCCAAAAGCCTGGCTGAGATGCTGATCAGGTAATATATATTATCTCTGGTGTTCCTCTGTTTACAGTTCATACCCCAATGGAAACATTCATACAACACACTGAAATTAAGACACATTTTAGAAAACATTACACATTTGTGGTTACCTTACCTCTAGATACAGTGAATGTCTTAAAAGACAGATAGAGAAATCCTATTTCTGAAATAAGGTGATTTACGCTCTGCGTGTGTGTTTGTGTGTGTGTGCCTTGTGTCCCTGGAGTAGTAAGAATAACCGGAGCTTTGACACCCCTGTGAAGGGACCCCCTCAGGGCCCCCGACTCCACATCGACATCCCCAGAGTCCAGCTGCTCATCGAGGATAAGGAAGGAATCAAACAGATTGGTCGGTGCAGTGTGTGTGTGTGTGTGTGTGTGTGTGTGTGTGTGTGTGTGTGTGTGCACACGAGCATGTGTGTGCACGTCCATGTGTGTGTTTTTGTGTTGATGTGTGTTGATGAGTGCCTACCTGATACGGATGTTATTGCTATTTTCGACCTACACTGTAATGCAAATTTGTGTTCATGAATGAGCATGAATCATCAGTCATGAATAATTGTTGCTTCTGTCAATCCCTCTGCTAGGTGAAGACAAAGCCACCATCCCAGTGACGGACACGGAGTTCAGCCAGAATGTGAATCCACAGAGCTTCTGTACGGGCGTGTCTGTGCATCACCCCGCCCTCATCCAGAACACCGGCCCTCTGATTGACATGTCCGACATCAGACCAGGGACCAGTAAGTGGAGAGCCCTAACTGCCCTTAGTCTTATGTTCTTGGTCAATTGATATATACATAGTAGACTTGTCCATTCCTTCCATAATTGCCATTTAACTTACTGACTCTTGTGTTCTCCTCCCTTCCTCCACCTCTCATCCCCTCCTCCACCTCTCCTACCTACCTTCCTCCCCCCTCCTTCTCTCTTCCCACTCTCCCCTGGTAGACCCAGTGTCGAGGAAGAGCGTGAAGTCAGCCCACAGTACGAGGAATCGCTACTCCAGCCAGTGGACCTTGACCAAGTGCCAATCATCCACGCCCGCCCGTACCCTCACGTCTGACTGGCGCACCGTGGGCTCCCAGCATGGCATCACTGTCACCGAGAGCGACAGCTACAGCGCCAGCCTCTCACAGGACACGGGTGAGCCTGGCATATCATGCACACATGCACTCTTGATACACACACCCAGCACACACACAAACATAGGCCACACACTCTCATGATATACACACTCATGACACACACACTTGTGACACTCACACACATACACAGTCATGATACACATGCAGTACCAGGGGCGGTGTGTTCAATAGGGCGATATGGGCGACGCACTGCCAAACGGGAAAAGGAAGGGATTTTTTTTCTAATCAATTATATCACGGCAACAGTAGTTATCAGTGTTGTAATCTAGACGTCTGATCTGCCACAGTGCCACTAAATGTCCAATCAGGCTAAAGTCGTGCTTCAAATGCCCCCCCCCCCCCTTTTGGGGCGATTTCAGTCAGGTTGAAAATCGCCCAGAAGTCTGTCATAGACTCCCATGTAAAATCTATTTTTTTCAAATATCAGAGCTTTCAATACAATCTCTATGGGTTTCTGAGGGCTTGCACTTACGCGCTTTCGTCATACGTAACATAACCATGAACGTAACTAAGAAAAGAGCGGGTAGCCTCATCAATCAATTCACTACTACTGTGAAAATGGCTAGGCTTCAGTGCAACTCGATTGTGTCTTTGAAAGAAGTTCCTTTTTGTCGGCGAACAAATGAAGATAAATTGGCAACGAAACAATTAGGACCTCCCAGACCAAATTTAATAATTCAACAGGTTTCTACTAAAGGGGGGAAGTCCTACACCCGAGGATTTTCCAAAAATTGGTACGAACGAAAAACCTGGCTAGCAGGCTGCGATGTAGCTAATGCAGTCTTCTGCTACCCCCTGCTTACTCTTTCACCCTGAAGGCGGCACGGCAGACAGCACCGCTTGGACAGCGACTGGTGTGTAACGGACATGCACCATCTTTCAGGAAAGATTAAGAAACATGAGCTGTCAAAGACCCACATGGATAGCTGTTTGAGATTGTCTGCTTTGGGGAGAGTGAACATTCCCACTCAACTGGATGAGGGATACAGGCTAGCTGTCCGCCGCCACAACGATGAGGTTAGTGTTGATAATCACAAGTTTACTGGAGAACTGAAACTGACAAGGCTGACAAGATAGGACCCTTTTGTCCATTGTTATTGGATAGGAACAGAACTTATAACCAGCTCCTGACCTAAATAGATCTTAGCACAACATTTTACTCAACATATCATATTCCATATTCACTATAACAAATATATTTACTACGACATTAGCAAGAACCGCCACATCCTCAGCCGGCTAATCCAGTGTGTGAAGTTTTGCGGAGTGTTTGAGTTAGCTTTGCGAGGCAAAGATGAAACTGAGGGCTCCACCAACCCTGGTAAGCCAACACTTTTGAGATCAGTCAATAAATGCTTCTGGTATTGACTTATATGCTGCCCCTGTCTTCATGTTGTTGCTGGACATATCTTTTTTTAAATGTGTGTAGGTCACCTAAATCATCAGAAAAATTGCCCCCCCTGAGAATTTTTTCAGGAGCCGCCACTGTGCAGTACACACACATTACATACATGCATACATATATACATACAGTGTTCGGAAAGTTATCAGACCTTATTGACCTTTTCCACATTTTATAACGTTATAGCCTTATTGTGATGAGTGTGATTAGAAGGAGTCAGGCGCAGGAGGGTAAATCACTGAATACAGAGTTTATTCTGTCGTACACAGTTGCGCTGGATAGCGACAACAAAATATAGGCACAGGGGAATAATCTACCCCGGCAATACAAGGTACGGGTAGCTCCAACAAAATACAGGCACAGGGGAATAATCTACCCCGGCAATACAAGGTACGAGTAGCTCCACCGAGCTACACTCAACTCACATAAAACAATCACCCACAAGGACAAGGGGGCAGAGGGAACACTTATACACAGACTAATGAGGGGATATGAACCCGGTGTGTGTAATTGACAAGACAAATGGAAAGATGATATATGGAGCGGCAGTGGCTAGTAAGCCGGTGACGACGAACGCCGAAGCCTGCCCGAACAAGGAGGGGAGGCAGCCTCGGCGGAAGTCGTGACAGTACCCACCCCCTTGACGCGCAGCTCCAGCAGCGCGCCGACCCCGGCCTCGGGGACTGCCAGGAGGACGCGGAGCAGGGCGAGCCAGATGGCGACAGTGGAAATCCCGCAACAGGGAGGGATTGAGGATATCCCTCACCGGGACCCAGCACCATTCCTCCGGACCGTACCCCTCCCACTCCACGAGGTACTGAAGGCCCCCCACCCGACGCCTCGAATCCAGGATGGAATGGATAGAGTACGCCGGGCCCCCCCCCGATGTCCAGAGGATACCTCAGACTCCTGGAGCGGACCAGCTACCACCGGCCTGAGGAGAGACACATGAAACGAGGGGTTAATATGGTAATCAGGGGGAAGTAATAACCTATAGGTGACCTTGTTGATTCTCCTCAGGACTTTGAACGGCCCCACAAACCGCGGGCTCAGCTTCCGGCAGGGCAGGCGGAGGGGCAGATTCCGGGTCGAGAGCCAGACCCGATCCCCCGGTACGAAGACCGGGGCCTCACTGGGGTGGCGGTCAGCGTTGGCCTTCTGACGACGCACGGCGCGTTGGAGGTGAACGTGGGCAGCGTCCCACGTCTCCTCCGTGCGCCGAAACCAGTCATCCACCGCAGTGGCCTCGGTCTGGCTCTGGTGCTACGGTGCCAGAACCAGTTGGTAACCTAAAACACATTGGAATGGCGTTAGGTTAGTAGAGGAGTGGTGGAGAGAGTTCTGGGCATATTCTGCCCATGGCAAGCACACCGACCACTCCCCCGGCCGGTCATGGCAGTAGGACCGCAGGAACCTACCCACATCCTTATTTACCCGTTCCACCTGCCCATTATACTCGGGGTGGAACCCAGAGGTCAGGCTGACCGAGACCTCCAGACGTTCCATGAACGCCTTCCAGACCTTGGATGTGAACTGGGGACCTCGGTCAGACACTATATCCTCTGGTACCCCGTAGTGCCGGAAGACGTGTGTAAACAGGGCCTCCGCAGTTTGCAGAGCCGTGGGGAGACCGGGCAGAGGAAGGAGGCGGCAGGACTTGGAAAAGCGGTCCACAACGACCAGGATGGTGGTGTTACCTTGGGAGAGGGGAAGATTAGTCAGGAAATCAACACTTAGGTGAGACAATGGTCGTTGTGGAACTGGTAAAGGTTGTAACTTACCCGCTGGGAGGTGCCTAGGTGCCTTACTCTGGGCGCACACCGAGCAGGAGGAGACATACACCCTCTCGTCTTTAGCCAAGGTAGGCCACCAGTACTTTCCGGTCAGGAAGCGCACTGTACGACCGATACCTGGGTGACCAGAGGAGGGTGACGTGTGTGCCCAGTAGATCAGCCGATCACGGATAAGCACAGGCACGTACCGCAGTCCAGCTGGACACTGAGGTGGAGATGGATCTGTGCATAATGCCTGCTCTATATCCGCATCCATCGCCCATACTACCGGCGCCACAATGCAAGAGGCCGGGAGTATGGGGGTGTTGTCTCTGGGCCTCTCCTCTGTGTCATACAGCCGTAACAATGCGTCTGCCTTCATGTTCTTCATACCAGGGATGTATGACAGTGTAAAATCGAATCGGGTCGACCTGGCCTGGCAAGGATTCAGCCTCCTCGCTGCCCAGATGTACTCCAGGTTATGGTGGTCCATCCAGACGAGGAAAGGGTGTTTCGACCCTTCAAGCCAATGCCTCCACACGGACAAGGCTCGGACAACAGCCAACAGCTCCCGATCACCAATGTCGCAGTTCTGCTCCACTGGGCTGAGCTTCTTAGAGAAGAAGGCAGAGGGGTGGAGCTTGGGTGGAGTGCACGAGCGTTGAGACAGGACAGCGCCTATTCCTACCTCGGACACATCCACCTCCACTACGAACGGTATTGATGGATCGGGGTGGGCCAGTACCGGGGCTGAGGTGAACAGACTCCGCAGTTTGCTGAAGGCCAGGTCAGCCTCAGCAGACCAGCGGAGCCAGGACGGCCCACCCTTCAACAGAGATGTAATGGGAGCTGCGACCTTGCCAAAGCCCCGGATAAACCTCCGATAGTAGTTGGCGAAGCCAAGGAAGCGCTGCACCTCCCTAACCGTGGTTGGAGTTGGCCAATTATTCACGGCTGAAATGCGATCTCCCTCCATCTCCACACCTGAGGTAGTAATGCGGTATCTGAGGAAGGAGACGGACTGCTGGAAAAACATACACTTCTCTGCCATGGCATAAAGGTCATTTTCCAACAGTCGGGCCAGCACTTTGCGAACCAGGGACACATGCTCGGCGTGCATAACGGAATACACCAGAATGCCATCGATGTAGACCACTACACCGCGACCAAGCATGTCCCGAAACACCTCATTCACAAAGGACTGGAAGACGGATGGAGCATTCATCAAACCGTAGGGCATCACCAGTTATTCATAATGCCCCGTGGTTGTGCTGAATGCTGTCTTCCACTCATCCCCCTCTCGGATACGCACCAGGTTGTACGCACTCCTGAGATCTAATTTGGTGAAGAAGCGCGCCCCATGCATTGACTCGATCACTGACGGAATGAGGGGGAGAGGATAACTAAATCTGATCGTCTCCTTGTTCAGTGGTCGATAATCAAAGCACGGGCGCAGACCGCCGTCTTTCTTCTTCACAAAGAAGAAACTCCAGGACGCGGGTGAAGTGGAGGGCTGTACAGTGGGGAGAACAAGTATTTGATACACTGCCGATTTTGCAGGTTTTCCTACTTACAAAGCATGTAGAGGTCAGTAATTTTTATCCAGAAAATCACAATGTATGATTTTTAAGTAATTAATTTGCATTTTATTGCATGACATAAGTATTTGATACATCAGAAAAGCATAACTTAATATTTGGTACAGAAACCTTTGTTTGCAATTACAGAGATCATACGTTTCCTGTAGGTCTTGACCAGGTTTGCACACACTGCAGCAGGGATTTTGGCCCAATCCTCCATACAGACCTTCTCCAGATCCTTCAGGTTTCGGGGCTGTCGCTGGGCAATACGGACTTTCAGCTCCCTCCAAAGATGTTCTATTGGGTTCAGGTCTGGAGACTGGCTAGGCCACTCCAGGAACTTGAGATGCATCTTACGGAGCCACTCCTTAGTTGCCCTGGCTGTGTGTTTCGGGTCGTTGTCATGCTGGAAGACCCAGCCACGACCCATCTTCAATGCTCTTACTGAGGGAAAGAGGTTGTTGGCCAAGATCTCGCGATACATGGCTCCATCCATCCTCCCCTCACTACGGTGCAGTCGTCCTGTCCCCTTTGCAGAAAAGCATTCCCAAAGAATGATGTTTCCACCTCCATGCTTCACGGTTGGGATGGTGTTCTTGGGGTTGTACTCATCCTTCTTCTTCCTCCAAACAAAGCTTTATTTTTGTCTCATCAGACCACATGACCTTCTCCCATTCCTCCTCTGGATCATCCAGATGGTCATTGGCAAACTTCAGACGGGCCTGGACATGCGCTGGCTTGAGCTTGCGTGCGCTGCAGGATTTTAATCCATGACGACGTAGTGTGTTACTAATGGTTTTCTTTGAGACTGTGGTCCCAGCTCTCTTCAGGTCATTGACCAGGTCCTGCCGTGTAGATCTGGGCTGATCCCTCACCTTCCTCATGATCATTGATGTCCCACGAGGTGAGATCTTGCATGGAGCCCCAGACCGAGGGTGATTGACCGTCATCTTGAACTTCTTCCATTTTCTAATAATTGCGCCAACAGTTGTTGCCTTCTCACCAAGCTGCTTGCCTATTGTCCTGTAGCCCATCCCAGCCTTGTGCAGGTCTACAATTTTATCCCTGATGTCCTTACACAGCTCTCTGGTCTTGGCCATTGTGAAGAGGTTGGAGTCTGTTTGATTGAGTGTGTGAACAGTTGTCTTTTATACAGGTAACGAGTTCAAACAGGTGCAGTTAATACAGGTAATGAGTGGAAAACAGGAGGGCTTCTTAAAGAAAAACTAACAGGTCTGTGAGAGCCGGAATTCTTACTGGTTGGTAGGTGATCAAATACTTATGTCATGTAATAAAATGCAAATTAATTACTTAAAAATCATACAATGTGATTTTCTGGATTTTTGTTTTAGATTCCGTCTCTCACAGTTGAAGTGTACCTATGATAAAAATTACAGACCTCTACATGCTTTGTAAGTAGGAAAATCTACAAAATTCTCCCCACTGTATATACCCCTGGCGCAGGGACTCGGTGACGTATGTTTCCATAGCCACCGTTTCAGCCTGCGACAGGGGGTACACATGACTCCTGGGAGGTACAGCGTCTGCCCGGAGGTTTATCGCGCAATCCCCTGCCCGATGAGGTGGTAACTTGGTAGCCTGCGTTTTTGAAAATGCGTGCACCAAATTGAGGCATTCTGGGGGAATGCGCACGGTGGTGGTATTGTCTGGACTTTCCACCGTGGTTGCACCAACGGAAACACCAAGACACCTACACTGACACTCTCGAGACCACCCCGTGAGAACCCTCTGTGGCCATGAGAAGGTGGGGTTGTGGAGTGCTAACCAAGGGATACCTAATACCACAGGGAAAGCAGGGGACTCAATAATTAAAAAAAGACATCTGCTCACAATGAGTCTCCTGGGTAATCATGGTGACTGGTGCAGTAACTTCCTGAACAAACCCGGACCCTAATGGTTAACAATCAAGTGCTCTGATGGGGAGTGGAATGGATAGGGGAACCAATGAAATGCCTAGACGGCGTGAGAATGCCCTGTCCATAAAGTTCCCAGCTGCACCTAAATCGACTAGCGCCTTACACTGGGGAACTACCATGTGAGAGGGACTGTAGATGGATAGGGTACAGTGCGCAGCAGAGGGCTCTGAACAAGTGTGGGTGTTCGATACCTGGGGTGATGCGAGAGTGCCCTGCCTGCCGCCTCCAGACCCAAAAGAGCGTTGACGACAACGTGTGGTGTACTGTCCCTTCGTGCCACCAGAGTGGCACTGTCACTGTCGTCCTCCGCTCTCTCGGACGGCGGCTCCACCCAGCTCCACCAGCTCGGGATCCGAGTCGGCTGGGGTGGGAACGGGCAGACCCCTTCCAGGACGTCCTCTGGCTGCCAGCAGGTTGTCCAAACAGATGGCCATGTCCACCAGTTGCGTGAAGGACAACTTGGTGTCCCGGCAGGCTATCTCCCGTCGGACGTCCTCCCGCAGATGGCACCGGAAATGGTCGATTAGGGCCCGCTCGTTCCACCCGGATCCCACTGCAAGAGTCCGAAACTCCAAAGCAAAGTCCTGCGCGGTCCTCGTCCCCTGCTTCAGGTGGACCAGCCGCTCGCCCGCCTCTCGACTTTCGGGCGGGTGATCGAAGACAGCCCGAAAGAGGTGAGCGAACTCCCCGTAGTTCTCCAACGCGGCTCCTCCTTCGTTCCAAACCGTGTTGGCCCACTCCAGGGCTTTCCTCGAGAGGCAGGAAACGAGGACGGACACTTTCTCCCGCACCGATGGGGCCGGCCTGATGCTGGAGAAGTAGAGCTCCAGTTGGAGGAGGAATCCTTGGCAGAGCGCCGCCGTCCCGTCGGCGCAGGAGGGTAAATCACCGAATACACAGTGTATTCCGTTGTACACAGTTGCGCTGGATAGCGACAACAAAATACAGGCACAGGGGATAAATCTACCCCGGCAATACAAGGTACGGGTAGCTCCAACAAAATACAGGCACAGGGGAATAATCTACCCCGGCAATACAAAGTACGAGTAGCTCCACCGAGCTACACTCAACTCACATAAAACAATCACCCACAAGGACAAGGGCGCAGAGGGAACACTTATACATGGACTAATGAAGGGATTTGAACCAGGTGTGTGTAATTGATAAGAAAAGACAAATGGAATAATGATACAGTGAGGGAAAAAAGTATTTGATCCCCTGCTGATTTTGTACGTTTGCCCACTGACAAAGAAATGATCAGTCTATAATTTTTATGGTAGGTTTATTTGAACAGTGAGAGACAGAATAACAACAACAAAATCCAGAAAAACTCTTGACCAAAATGTTATAAATTGATTTGCATTTTAATGAGGGAAATAAGTATTTGACCCCCTCTCAATAAAAAAGATTTCTGGCTCCCAGGTGTCTTTTATACAGGTAATGACCTGAGATTAGGAGCACACTCTTAAAGAGAGTGCTCCTAATCTCAGCTTGTTACCTGTATAAAAGACACCTGCCCACAGAAGCAATCAATCAATCAGATCCCAAACTCTCCACCATGGCCAAGACCAAAGAGCTCTCCAAGGATGTCAGGGACAAGATTGTAGACCTACACAAGGCTGGAATGGGCTACAAGACCATCGCCAAGCAGCTTGGTGAGAAGGTGACAACAGTTGGTGCGATTATTCGCAAATGGAAGAAACACAAAATAACTGTCAATCTCCCTCTGCCTGGGGCTCCATGCAAGATCTCACCTCGTGGAGTTGCGATGATCATGAGAACGGTGAGGAATCAGCCCAGAACTACACGGGAGGATCTTGTCAATGATTTCAAGGCAGCTGGGACCATAGTCACCAAGAAAACAATTGGTAACACACTACGCCGTGAAGGACTGAAATCCTGCAGCGCCCGCAAGGTCCCCCTGCTCAAGAAAGCACATATACATGCCCATCTGAAGTTTGCCAATGAACATCTGAATGATTCAGAGGAGAACTGGGTGAAAGTGTTGTGGTCAGATGAGACCAAAATGGAGCTCTTTGGCATCAACTCAACTCGCCGTGTTTGGAGGAGGAGGAATGCTGCCTATGACCCCAAGAACACCATCCCCACCGTCAAACATGGAGGTGGAAACATTATGCTTTGGGGGTGTTTTTCTGCTAAAGGGACAGGACAACTTCATCGCATCAAAGGGACGATGGACGGGGCCATGTATCGTCAAATCTTGGGTGAGAACCTCTTTCCCTCAGCCAGTGCATTGAAAATGGGTCATGGATGATGGGTATTCCAGCATGACAATGACCCAAAACACACGGCCAAGGCAACAAAGGAGTGGCTCAAGAAGAAGCATATTAAGGTCCTGGAGTGGCCTAGCCAGTCTCCAGACCTTAATCCCATAGAAAATCTGTGGAGGGAGCTGAAGGTTCAAGTTGCCAAACATCAGCCTCGAAACCTTAATGAATTGGAGAAGATCTGCAAAGAGGAGTGGAACACAATCCCTCCTGAGATGTGTGCAAACCTGGTGGCCAACTACAAGAAACGTCTGACCTCTGTGATTGCCAACAAGGGTTTTGCCAACAAGTACTAAGTCATTTTTTGCAGAGGGGTCAAATACTTATTTCCCTCATTAAAATGCAAATCAATTTATAAAATTTTTGACATGCGTTTTTCTGGATTTTGTTTGTTTGTTATTCTGTCTCTCACTGTTCAAATAAACCTACCATTAAAATTATAGACTGATCATGTCTTTGTCAGTGGGCAAACTTACAAAATCAGCAGTGGATCAAATACTTTTTTCCCTCACTGTATATGGAGCGGCAGTGGCTAGTAAGCCGGTGACGACGAATGCCGAAGCCTGCCCGAACAAGGAGGGGAGGCAGCCTCGGCGGAAGTCGTGACACTTATTCTAAAATGGATTAAATCTTTTTTTTTTCACACATCAATCTACACACAATACCCCATAATGACCAAGCAGACCCTTTACTCAGTACTTTGTTGAAGCACCTTTGGCAGTGATTACAGCCTCGAGACTTCTTGGGTATGACGCTACAAGCTTGGCACACTTGTATTTGTGGAGTTTCTCCCATTTTTCTCTCCAGATCCTCTCAAGCTCTGTCAGGTTGGATGGAGAGAGTCGCTGCACAGCTATTTTCAGGTCTCTCCAATATGTTTGATCGGGTTCAAGTCCAGGCTCTGGCTGGGCCACTCAAGGACATTCAGACACTTGTTCCAAAGCCACTTCTGCGGTGTCTTGGCTGTGTGCTTAGGACCGTTGTCCTGTTGGAAGGTGAACCTCCGCCCTGGTCTGAGGTCCTGAGCGCTCTGGAGCAGGTTTTCATCAAAGATCTCTCTGCACTTTTCTCCGTTCATCTTTCCCTCGATCCTGACTAGTCTCCCAGTCCCTGCCTCTGAAAAACATCGTAGGGATGATGCCAGGTTTCCTCCAGACGTGACGCTTGGAATTCAGGCCAAAGAGTTCAATTTTGGTTTCATCAGACCCGAGAATCTTGTTTCTCATGGTCAGAGTCGTTTAGGTGCCTTTTGGCAAACTCCAAGTGGGCTGTCATGTGCCTTTTTCTGAGGAGTGGTTCCTTCTGGCCACTCTACCATAAAAGCCTGATTGGTGGAGCGCTGCAGAGATGGTTGTCCTTCTGGAAGGTTCTCCCATCTCCACAGAGGAACTCTGGAGCTCTGACAGAGTGACCATCGGGTTTTTGGTCAACTCCCTGACCAAGGCCCTTCTCCCCCGATTGCTCAGTTTGGCCAGGCGGCCAGTTCTAGGAAGAGTCTTGGTGGTTCTTCCATTTAAGAATGATGGAAGCTACTTTGTTCCTGGGGACCTTCAATGCTGCAGACATTTTTTGGTACCCTTCCCCAGATCTGTGCCTCGACACAATCCTGTCTCGGAGCTCTAAGGACAATTTCTTCAACCTCATGGCCTGGTTTTTGCTCTGACATGCACTGTCAATTGTGGGACCTTATATAGACAGCTGTGTGCCTTTCCAAATGATTTCCAATCAATTTAATTTACCACAGATGCACTCCAATGAAGTTGTAGAAACATCTCAAGGATGATCAATAGAAACAGGATGCACATGAGCTAAATTTCGAGTTTTATAGCAATACATATGTAAATTAGGTTTTTCAGTTTTTTTCAGTTTTATAAATTTGCAACAATTTCTGAAATCCTGTTTTCGCTTTGTCATTATGTGGTATTGTTTGTAGATTGGTGAGGGGAAAAAATTATGTAATCAATTTTAGAATAAGGCTATAACGTAACAAAATGTGGAAAAAGTCAAGGGGTCTGAATACTTTCTGAATGCACTGTACATACAGTACCAGTCAAAAGTTTGGATACACCTACTCATTCCAGGGTTTTTCTTTATTTTTACTATTTTCTATAGTTCTATAGAATAATAGTTAAGATATCAAAACTATGAAATAACACATATGGCATCATTAAGTAACCAAAAAAAAGTGTTAAACAAATCAAAATGTATTTTATATTTGAGATTCTTCCAAGTAGCCACCCTGTGCCTTAATGACAGCTTTGCACACTCTTGGCATTCTCTCAACCAGCTTCATGAGGAATGCTTTTCCAACAGTCTTGAAGGAGTTCCCAGATGTGTTGAGCACTTGTTTTTGCTTTTCCTTCACTCTGCGGTCCAACTCATCCCAAACCATCTCAATTGTTTTGAGGTCGGTGGATTGTGGAGGCCAGGTCATCTGATGCAGCACTCCATTACTCTCCTCGGTCAAATAGACCTTACACAGCCTGGAGTTGTGGTTTGGGTCATTGTCCTGTTGAAAAACAAATGATAGTCCCACTAAGTGCAAACCAGATTGGATGGCGTATCGCTGCAGAATGCGGTGGTAGCCATGCTGGTTAAGTATGCCTTGAATTCTAAATAAATCATAGACAGTGTCACCAGCAAAGCACCCCCACACCATCACACCTCCTCCTCCATGCTTCACGGTGGGAACCACACATGCGGATATCATCCATTCACCTACTCTGTGTTTCACAAAGACACGGCGGTTGGAACCACAAATCTCAAATTTGGACTCATCAGACCAAAGGACAGAGTTCCATCAGTCTATTGTCCATTGCTTGTGTTTCTTGGCCCAAGCAAGTCTCTTCTTCTTATTGGTGTCCAGCAATTCAACCATGAAGGCCTGATTCATGCAGTCTCCTCTGAACAGTTGATGTTGAGATGTGTCTGTTACTTGAACTCTGCAAAGCATTTATTTGGGCTGCAATCTGAGGTGCAGTTAACTCTAATGAACTTATCCTCTGCAGCAGAGGTAACTTTAGGTCTTCCTTTCCTGTGGCGGTCCTCTGGAGAGCCAGTTTCATCATAGTGCTTGATGGTTTTTGCGACTACACTTGAAGAAACTTTTAAAGTTCTTGAAATGTTCTGGATTGACTGACCTTCATGTCTTAAAGTAATGATGGACTGTCGTTTCTCTTTGCTTATTTGAACTGTTCTTGCCATGATATGGACTTGGTCTTTTACCAAATAGGGTTATCTGCTGTATACCACCCGTACCTTGTCACAACACAACTGATTGGCTCAATTGCATTAAGAAGGAAAGAAATTCCACAAATTAACTTTAAACAAGGCACACCTGTTAATTGAAATGCATTCCAGGTGACTACCTCATGAAGCTGGTTGAGAGAATGCCAAGAGTGTGCAAAGCTGTCATCAAGGAAAAGGATGGCTACTTTGAAGAATCTCAAAGATAAAATATATTTGGATTTCTTTAACACTTTTTTGGTTACTACACAATTCCATATGTGTTATTTCATAGTTTTGATGTCATCACTAACATTCTACAATGTAAAAAATAGAAAAAAATAAAGACAAACCCTTGAATGAGTAGGCATCTCCAAACTTTTGACTGGTAGTGTACATACATACATACATATACAAAGGACACAAGTGAGCCACCCAAAACATAGGCTACAATGAGGGAAAAAAGTATTTGATCCCCTGCTGATTTTGTACGTTTGCCCACTGACAAAGAAATGATCAGTCTATAATTTTAATGGTAGGTTTATTTGAACAGTGAGAGACAGAATAACAACAAAAAATCCAGAAAAACGCATGTCAAAAATGTTATAAATTGATTTGCATTTTAATGAGGGAAATAAGTATTTGACCCCCTCTCAATCAGAAAGATTTCTGGCTCCCAGGTGTCTTTTATACAGGTAATGAGCTGATATTAGGAGCACACTCTTAAAGGGAGTGCTCCTAATCTCAGCTTGTTACTTGTATAAAAGACACCTGTCCACAGAAGCAATCAATCAATCAGATTCCAAACTCTCCACCATGGCCAAGACCAAAGAGCTCTCCAAGGATGTCAGGGACAAGATTGTAGACCTACACAAGGCTGGAATGGGCTACAAGACCATCGCCAAGCAGCTTGGTGAGATGGTGACAACAGTTGGTGCGATTATTCACAAATAGAAGAAACACAAAATAACTGTCAATCTCCCTCGGCCTGGGGCTCCATGCAAGATCTCACCTCGTGGAGTTGCAATGATCATGAGAACGGTGAGGAATCAGCCCAGAACTACACGGGAGGATCTTGTCAATGATCTCAAGGCAGCTGGGACCATAGTCACCAAGAAAACAATTGGTAACACACTACGCCGTAAAGGACTAAAATCCTGCAGCGCCCGCAAGGTCCCCCTGCTCAAGAAAGCACATATACAGGCCCGTCTGAAGTTTGCCAATGAACATCTGAATGATTCAGAGGAGAACTGGGTGAAAGTGTTGTGGTCAGATGAGACCAAAATGGAGCTCTTTGGCATCAACTCAACTCGCCGTGTTTGGAGGAGGAGGAATGCTGCCTATGACCCCAAGAACACCATCCCCACCGTCAAACATGGAGGTGGAAACATTATGCTTTGGGGGTGTTTTTCTGCTAAAGGGACAGGACAACTTCACCGCATCAAAAGAACGATGGACGGGGCCATGTACCGTCAAATCTTGGGTGAGAACCTCCTTCCCTCAGCCAGGGCATTGACAATGGGTTGTGGATGGGTATTCCAGCATGACAATGACCCAAAACACATGGCCAAGGCAACAAAGGAGTGGCTCAAGAAGAAGCACATTAAGGTCCTGGAGTGGCCTAGCCAGTCTCCAGACCTTAATCCCATAGAAAATCTGTGGAGGGAGCTGAAGCTTCGAGTTCCAAAACGTCAGCCTCGAAACCTTAATGACTTGGAGAAGATCTGCAAAGAGGAGTCGGACAAAATCCCTCCTGAGATGTGTGCAAACCTGGTGGCCAACTACAAGAAACGTCTGACCTCTGTGATTGCCAACAAGGGTTTTGCCACCAAGTACTAAGTCATGTTTTGCAGAGGGGTCAAATACTTATTTCCCTCATTAAAAAGCAAATCAATTTATAAAATTTTTGACATGCGTTTTTCTGGATTTTTTTGTTGTTATTCTGTCTCTCACTGTTCAAATAAACCTACCATTAAAATTATAGACTGATCATTTCTTTGTCAGTGGGCAAATGTACAAAATCAGCAGGGGATCAAATACTTTTTTTCCTCACTGTACATACACACGTCTGTAGTGCAAGGAGATGGTGTAAGATTGGCATAATTCATGTACAATACCAACTCTCTCGCTCTCTCTGTCTCTCTCTGTCTCTCTCTCTCTCTCTCTCTCTCTCTCTCTCTTTGTCCTCAGATAAGGGGCGTAACAGCATGGTGTCTACAGAGAGTGCGTCGTCCACCTATGAGGAGCTGGCGCGGGCCTATGAACACGCCAAGCTTGAGGAGCACCTACAGCACGCCAAGTTTGAGATCACTGAGTGCTTTATCTCCGACAGTTCCTCAGACCAGATGACCACGGGCACCAACGACAACGGCGACAGCATGACCTCCATGAGCACCCCGTCCGAGACGGGCCTGTGTCGCTTCACCGCCTCGCCACCCAAACCCCAGGACTACGACCGCGGAAGACCTACCAACGTAGCCGTGCCCATCCCCCACCGCGCCAACAAGAGCGAGTGGACTGCCAAAAGTGAGTATGAGACCTGTGCTTTGTTAGAATGATCCTATAAGTCGGGTATAATGTAACGGCCTCTAAGCATGGTTAGAGTGAGCAGGGTTGTTTGATGTACTTTAGACACATTTCGGTACTGTGACATATAACAAATGTGCATGATATTTCTCCCTCTTTCTCTCTTTCATCCCCCCACCCCAGGTGACTACTGTAACCTTCCCCTCTACATGAAGACAGACCCTTTCTTCCGGAAGCAGTCGGAGCTTCATGAACCATGCCCGGTGGTGCCGCCCCGCGAGGCCTCCATCCGCAGCCTGGCCCAGCGTGCGTACCACACCCAGGGTCGCCACATGACTATGGACTCTTCCAAGCAACAGCAGGCTCTGACTGTGGGCCATGCTGGCCTGGCCGGCCTCAGCTCCTCAGGGGGAGCATCAGGGGGTGGTAGTGGCAGTGGTGGTGCTGTAGGAGGGGCGACTGGAGGGCCGTCTGGTGGTTCCAGCACCTCCTCCCTGCCTCAGAGGACTCTCACCATGCCCGGCTCCTCCTCATCCTCTGCCCAGAGTGCTGCAGCTGCTGCCGCCACTACCGCCGCAGCCTCGGCCAGCGGGGGAGCCACGGGGGGAGACTCCAGAGACTCTCTGCTGGAGAGCAGCTCATCAGGCCTGGGCAGACTAGACAGACAGAAGCAGGCGGCTGGCGGGGCCTACTCCAAATCTTATACACTGGTGTAGCTGGAGCCACTGGTGTAGATGTTGGAGCCTTGGGAAGGGTTAGGGGCTACACAGACAAATGTACAGTGGCTTGCGAAAGTATTCACCCCCTTTGGCATTTTTCCTATTTTGTTGCCTTACAACCTGGAATTAAAATGGATTTTTGGGGGGTTTATATCATTTGATTTACACAACATGCCTACCACTTTGAAGATGCAAAATATATTTTCTGGTGAAACAAACAAGAAATAAGACAAAAAAACTGAAAACTTGAGCATGCATAACTATTCTGACCAGTTACCCAGTCCCTGCCGATGAAAAACATCCCCACAGCATGATGCTGCCACCACCATGCTTCACTGTGGGGATGGTGTTCTCAGGGTGATGAGAGGTGTTGGGTTTGCGCCAGACATAGCGTTTTCCTTGATGGCCAAAAAGCTCAATTTTAGTCTCATCTGACCAGAGTACCTTCTTCTATATGTTTGGGGAGTCTCTCACATGCCTTTTGGTGAACACCAAATGTGTTTGCTTATTTTTTTCTTTAAGCAATGGCTTTTTCCTGGCCATTCATCCGTAAAGCCCAGCTCTGTGGAGTGAATGGCTTAAAGTATTCCTATGGACAGATATTACAATCTCCGCTGTGGAGCTTTGCAGCTTCTTCAGGGTTATGTTTGGTCTCTTTGTTGCCTCTCTGATTAATGCCCTCCTTGCCTGGTCCGTGAGTTTTGATGGGCGGCCCTCTCTTGGCAGGTTTGTTGTGGTGCCATATTCTTTCTATTTTTTAATAATGGATTTAATGGTGCTCTGTGGGATGTTCAAAGTTTAGGATATATTTTTTTTTTACCCAACCCTGATCTGTACTTCTATACAACTTTGTCCCTGACCTGTTTGGAGAGCTCCTTGGTCTTCATGGTGCCGCTTGCTTGGTGGTGCCCTTTGCTTAGTGGTGTTGCTGACTCTGGGGCCTTTCAGAACAGGTGTATATATACTGAGATCATGTGACAGATCATGTGACACTTAGATTGCACACAGGTGGACTTTATTTAAATAATGATGTGACTTCTGAAGGTAATTGGTTGCACCAGATCTTATTTAGGGGCTTCATAGCAAAGGGGGTGAATACATACGCACGCACCACTTTTCCGTTATTTTTTTTATCGCATTTTTATCATGTCACCACCAATTTGGACTATTTTGTGTATGTCCATTACTTGGAATCCAAATAAAAATCAATTTAAATTACAGGTTGTAATGTAACAAAATAGGAAGAAATCCAAGGGGGCTTAATACTTTTGCAAGGCACTGTACACACACCTGACTCCTGCACTGTCAGGCCGCTCGGCAGGGGCCAGATTGGGGTTTTTATAGCACAGGAGATGGTCTGCTTTCTGCCTGTTTGTTTTTTCTCTGTCTGTTTATCTTTTTCTCTCTTTCTGTTTCTCTCTCTCTTTCTCTTCCTCTCTCTATCAATTTTTATTTTATTTTACCTGGAAATAACTTGCCAAACTCAACATAATTTTAATATTTGTTTTTGCAAACTTACTTTCTTTCTCTCTCTCTCTCTCTCTCTCTCTCTCTCTCTCTCTCTCTCTCTCTCTCTCTCTCTCTCTCTCTCTCTCTCTCTCTCTCTCTCTCTCTCTCTCTCTCTCTCTCTCTCTCTCTCTCTCTCTCTCTCTCTCTCTCTCTCTCTCTCTCTCTCTCTCTCTCTCTCTCTCTCTCTCTCTCTTCTCTCTCTCTCTCTATCCTTCTCTCTCTCTCTCTCTAATTATCTGTAATTATCTGTTAAGACACCTCAGAACTTATGCACGAAATACGTTCCATGTGCACTTGTTTTCTTGAATTCAGAACGGTAAATGAAAAACCAAGTACTAAGAGATGTAGAGTTTCACATAAACCTGTCTAGATGTTTTAGACCGTTTTATGTGTTTCTTTTCACGTCTCTGAACAGAGAGTTCAGAGTTCATACAGCAGCGCATTGCCATGGAAAGTGCTTATGCATAAACCAACAACCTTGGTGTCTGTCTCTGGCCCTCCAAAGCCATCCTGGTACGGACTCACACAAACAGGTAACAGACTTTGGTTTCAACGATGATGTTGGAGGAGCCTTGGGGGAACTTTTTTCATGCAATTCATGACACAGTATAGAGTGTTACTGACTATTTTATAGGACAACAGGAAACAGAGAGAGGGGGAAAAAAACAGGAATCGTCTTCATTCGAAAGATGAATCTAAACTGTATTTTTTTTCTGTTTGTTTTTCTCTTCTTCTTTTGGAATATATAAACTCATGTGCATTAAAATATGGTAGAATGGATTCACAGAACCTTCACGAGCCTGCGTGTGTGCGTGTATATGTGTAAATATGTATACATGTGGCTGGTAAACACCTGCAGTGGACCTTTTTAATCAATCTGTATGCTGACTCCTTGGCGGAGGCGTGCGTTACAAACCTCCTGTCCATCTGCTACTTGTGACAGTGGTTTGGGGACGATGATGTCACACTGTATGATGTCACATGTCGGTCTCTCCCTTCTGGACTTTGGTTGGCCGGTGTGATTGACACTGGCAGCATCGCCTTGGAGATGGCGAGGAAGATGGACAGAGGGAGTTGATTTGCCGTGCATTAGAGGTGCAGGGGTGAAATGACCACCCCTCCTCTTGGTCCTCTCTCTTGTTCTCTCCATCCCCCTGAAGCAGGAAGAATACCCTTTGTTCTGTCGTTCATTTGCGCTTGGTGCCACATACCCCCATTCCTTCATACTACCCCTCTGTCTACCCAAACACCTCCAACCCATCCCCACCACCCCACACCCCCATCATCCATACCCCACACCCCCATCCTCCATACCCTACACCCCCATCCATACAGTCTCACTGTCACCTTCTAGCACACTCTGCTAGGCAGAGAGACATTTATGACAATAGTTGGGACTGACTGACAAACGGACTGCAGGACAACAGACAGACAGACTGATAAAAGATGAAACAGACAGAAAGATGGATGGATAAACCGATTTCAGATTGAAACAGAGGAGACTATACAAACATGATAATGATTGATTTGAAGGGCAAGATGGCAAGATTAGGCAGACAAAACAGTGGTTTAAGTGTTTAGGGAAGGATGGAAGAGATGGAAGAGATGGCAGGTGGACATGAGTTAGTCTTGTGAAATTAAGTGGTCTCAAGAATCAATATGTTGTCTAAGGCCCCCCCATCCCACTAAAATGTATTTAAGCTTATTGTCGAGTTTCTTTTTTTCTACACCCAAAGCTTAGCCCCATGACAAAGAAATGTCCCCCAAAAAAAGAATTGCTCCCAATGTTTGCAATGGACAATTTCACATCAGGGCTCTCGCAATATAAAAAAAAAATATATATATAATATTTGTGGTAAAATATATGTACATATATTTATATCTAAATATATAGCAAATATATAACTATTCAATAAAGCAGAGAGATATAAAGTCATCGTAATTGAAAATATATGAAAATATAAATAATGAGACAATCGCTCAGTGGAAGAAGCCGTGGGTTAAGAGGAAGAGTGGAGGAAGATGAGAAAGTGGAGAACGTGAAACGGCTAGCACAACCAAGAAAGATATAGATAGATGAAATAGAGCGTTAGCTACAGTATCTGAGGCCGAGTTTGGGGATGTGAACATTGATGCTATGGCCTCAAGGGCGTTTGCCCCTCTGCCAGGTACATAGGTAGCTACAGTGCAGGAGCAGAACTACACCAAACATGCCATTCAGGATGCAAACCAAAGTATCTACTGTAAGTAGTTAAGGCCCAATGATGGCTAGTACCTTAACCAGTGAGGCCGGTTGCAAACTAATGCTGTCGATTAGCATTTTGTAATGGTCAGAATGGCTTGTGGTCAGTGAACCCCATGGCAGCCAGTGTGGTTACTGTGTCTAATAACATCAGACCTGTGGTTGATTTGGTTTGGAGTTGCCCCTGTGGTCCACTGTGGTTGGAGAGTAGACACTGAGGTAGTTTTGTGATCATAGTGGTTTTTGTGGTCAGTGAGGTAAAGAGTGTTCATTGCGGTCAGCACAACCCTCTTTTAATTGTACCTGTGGAAAGGGTGAGGGACATCACTAACATAAGAAATAAAGATTTCAGGGAACCTTTAACCGTTTATAAGCAGTTACAGTGGATAGTTAGTGAGTAGCAGCTTCAGCACTGAGTCACTTAGCTGAGGCAACCTCCCCTGTTGATTTCAGTTTACAGCCTAACTCTGGCACAACCAACCCTGGCACAACTAACCCTGGCACACCTAACCCTGGCACATGGGGATTCAGGTAACATTGGTGGGCAATGCCACAGTGCCCAACCCACATTCTTATTGTGTACGTCCCCAAATCTAAGGCCAATTTAGAAGTATGACCCTACTTCAGGTGTTAAGAGAGGAAGAGATTACAAAGGGAGAAGCAAATGTAACCTGTTGTTTGTACCTTCCAAGGGTGTGTTCTGTTGACAACCTCCATGACGTCTCATGACTGAACTTAGTGAAGACAGCACATGTGTCTTACCATTGTCATTGTGTCCCTGCACAGTACTCCTATTCCGGACATACATATAACTGTTATAACTGCTCATAACTGACAACACTCACGCTCCCTGTCTGTTGCAGACAGTGAACAGGACAGGGAGTCTGCAGAGAGAAGAACCTTTCCTTTCCGTTGATATTATTATGATACTGTTTATTTTGTTTTGGCTTCCTTGGTTATGCAATTATTTTGAAATGGTTTGCTTTGAGACGCACAGTAGTGTCACGTGAAGGGGCAGGCCTGTTTAGCCATTTGGAATCAGGGACTCCCTAGCTCCAACCAATCACAGGAAAAGCTGTGTGCATATTGGGCGGGGTCAGGAATCAAACTCCCTCCCCTCCCCACCCTACCCTGACCTTTGCCCCACCTATTTGACCAATCAGACCCTCATTTACACCTGGTAATAACATGTGTCTTGTGATCAGATTTGTTCAAAATGTCTACTACAGCCCAATTTGATAGGGTGTGACCGGATGTGACCACAGATCCATTACCAGGACATGTTAGTACCAGGTCTCAAGAGGGTCTCAGATTCCCCCCTCCCTGCACCTCCTGCCCCAACAGCATTGCTACCCCACTATTAAAGACTTGTACATAGCAAAGTGTTTTGTATAAATGCGTACTATTTTCGACATCTCCAGATGAAACCAGGGCACAATGTAAACTTTGATTAAAGTTATAACTTGAAACAGGAGAGGGTTAAAGAAAACTATAGACGTATAGTAACACTACTTACAATTCGATTTTTGAATGGGGCAAAATAAATCCAGAGTGGACCACATATTGCTTTCACAATTGCGTCCTCTTTTTCAAGAAGTATTGTTGATTTTAAATATTTTGGGCCATTGATTGCTTTGTATTGATTTAATTTTTTGTTTATTTTTTTATTTTTTTTGAAATTTCTGTTGAGGAAAAACGGCATTGCATGCTCTGAATTATTTGTTGGTTATAAAAATAAAAAGGAAAGGGTTGAGGGGAAAAATCGTTAAAAAAAATACAGAGTTCTTAAACTTTTATGGAAAAGTTGCTTCAATTTGCAATTGCTTGTTTAACTCTACCGTTTTTTTTTTCTATGAAAACAAACAAAACCAGAAAAAGAGTACTCCAACACCTTGTGCAATAAAGCTATCTTTCTATGAGTCATGTCTTCCTTTTTCCATCCTTTCCTTTCTGCTGGATAAAGGGGTGTATTTAAGAAAATATCACAAGAATGATTGATTATACAGTCGGAATAACATCGATGTGAAATTAGAGCAATTCATTACCTCGACACAAGAGGTCAGTGCAACAACATAAAGAACACCAATCCAGGATTACTAAGGAGTTTAATTTAGTGTGTTGGGTGTATCTGTTTTTTGCATTTACAATCCATCTATTCATCTTTCAAATATGATACATACTGCAATACATACAGTACAATGTGCATGCTCTCACACAGACGCTGACACTCTCACATGCTCGCTGACACACACACACACACGCAAAGATACTCTCGCACATAATTATCTTCACAAATACAAATATGTACATAAGCATATGAAGGACATATTATTCATACATACATATATATTTAGTCACATAGTATGATACAGGATGTGTGTAATATTTTGTGCGTTAAATGAGTGGTTGAATGTATGTGTGTCTGTAAAATATTCGACATGTATAAAGTCAATCTACACTATTTACTTTGGTATACGTGCTATGTAAGATGGGTAATGGAGTTAGATTAAATGTTTGATCCTCTGCTCTTTACATTTTAGAGAGGACTCTGTCTGTCTGTCTGTCTGTCTGTCTGTCTGTCTGTCTGTATGTCTGTCAGTGTCCCCTGCGGGTGTATTGGTGTCCGTCTGTCCATCTGTCTGTCTTGCAGAGCTCCGGTGGTGCGGGTGTGACTTTACTTGGTCTCCTTCTTCTTCTGCTGGTACTTCCTGAACTGGTTCTGGATGGTTGCGGCAGCTTTCTCCACAGGCAGGGTGGGGCTGAGGGGCGCCGCTGCACACCCGTTGCTGCACGTGGAGTCTTTCCGATTGCACGTCAGGAGACAGGGCACAGCCAAAGTGGCAACAGCAACAGCCAGCGTTGCATTGGGGAAGAGGTCCGAATTTACTGTATGTAACAACGTAGCAAGTACATAAGCAGTAAGGCACAAGTGGTTTGTAACGTTAAGGGTTAAGAAGTTATGAAACATTTCAGCAAGCCTTTATGTTGGTAGGTGATTATACTTTATTATTATAGCTATATTGCCACGGACTGTTCTGGTGTCACGGATAAGAAAAATATAAATCCACATACTCGTATACTGCTTCCGAAGTGTTTTACAGAGAAAATGATGTTTTGACCCGTAACTGGGTTGTAATGAGGAAGACCCAGTCAAACCGTTGTCCGTTTCTCATTAAACACTGTGGGAGCAGCATACCAATGTGCCAATTAAAACATATATATATATAAATGTTTTGCTTTTGGATCCAGCACCTGGGAAATGTTTTCTAGATGTGCGCATTTCACTCTTTTAAAAATTGTTTGGTCTCATACTCACTCTTTCTGAACACTCCTATGCTGTTCCTCCTCTGGCCATCATACTGTAAAGAAGAATACAATGTAAACTGCCAAAGAAGCTACAATCAAAAGCATTACAACAAAAGATGTTAAAGGGGCAATCTGCAGTTGAAACAATAACAACTATTTTGGTGAAAAGTTGAGGGGATTGGGCTGGAGAAAAGTAACCACTCTCAAATTCATAGACAGAGCTATGGATGCAAGGACTGACCATCCATGATATCAAAATTATAGTTTTAACCTTGTTTTGAGGATATACAGTGTTCGTTTCCATTTGCTTTGTTTACAAACATTGGAGTAAAACAAGCTTATATTTCGGGTTCTGATGGGGTTCTGCAGTTAAACTAAGCTCACGAGGCATTTATAGGTTATATTCTTCCAGAATCAATGGTTACATATAATATATACGTTTAAAATAATGGATGTAGCAACTGCAGATTGCATCCCTATCACTTACACATACGTGCGCCTGCACGCACACACACACACACACTCACAAACACACACATTAATTGCTAGGCTACTGCAGGCATGCCTTATTGTCCATTTCCTGTTTGCTCAGTGTAAACGTCAGAGGTGGAATGTTTGGAACATGATTGCGTCATTCTTCACATGCCATTCCAAGACAGCCCAACTTGCAGACAGGCAGCAATGTAATTTTGTAGTGGTGTTTCAGTAGCCAATTCTGGAAATGTTGGTAATTGATGATTGTAGCATTCAGCAATACAAGAATGTAGGGCCCAGAGGCATTGAAAATGCTGTGCATTGTTGGATCCAAATGTGTTGTTAATTAGCTGTTTATTGTGTAATTCTATCATCACAATGGCATAGAAAAGGCTAAGTTATGCAATACATCCCTCTGTCAGTATGCTTTTGTCTCTTTGTGTCAGAATGACTATGGCACCCTCTATGGCATCTGATGAGTATGGCAGACTAACAAAAAGTATGCACCCTCTAATGATTTCATGAGATTTTCATAATAAATGTCTGGGGAAACTATACTGAGCACTGTTACAGTGACTTGCAAAAGTATTCATCCCCCTTGGCGTTTTTCCTATTTTGTTGCATTACAACCTGTAATTTAAATGGATTTTTATTTGGATTTCATGTAATGGACATACACAAAATTGGTGAAATTGGTGAAGTGAAATTATACTCCAATCTCCACAGCGGAGATTGGAGTATCTGTCCATAGGACCACTTTAAGCCGTACACTCCACAGAGCTGGGCTTTACGGTAGAGTGGCCAGAAAAAAAGCCATTGCTTAAAGATAAAAATAAGCAAATACGTTTGCTGGCCTAGTCAAAGCCCAGACCTCAATCCAATTGAGAATCGGTAGTATTACTTAAATATTGCTGTACACCAGTGGAACCCATCCAACTTGAAGGAGCTGGAGTAGTTTTGCCTTGAAGAATGGGCAAAAGTCCCAGTGGCTAGGTGTACCAAGCTTATAGAGACATACCCCAAGAGACTTGCAGCTGTAATTGCTGCAAAAGGTGGCTCTACAAAGTATTGACTTGGGGGGGGGGGGGGGGGGGTGAATAGTTATGCACGCTCAAGTTTTCCGTTTTTTGGTCTTATTCTTGTTTGTTTCACAATAAAAATATGTTGCATCTTCAAAGTGGAAGTGGTAGGCATGTTGTGTAAATCAAGTAATACAAACCCCCCAAAAATCTATTTTAATTCCAGGTTGTAAGGCAACAAAATAGGAAAAATGCCAAGGGGGGTGAATACTTTCGCAAGCCACTGTAGATACCTCTAGACCATTATATACTTCCCTTCCTCTGTACATTTGTTAAGTTCATTATATCAGCAGATTGCTATCCCTTTAACCAGAGATCACACAGCTAAAGCTGCACATGTTTTTGACACAACTTTGGTCCTTGACCTTTAGCAGAGCCACACCTACTACCTCTCCAATCTCCAGTCTAGGTAATGTCCGCAGACACAAATCCCCTCAATAGGGATTACAGGTACCACCTGCTGGAGGAGGTGAAGCCTTGGTTTGGCCTGCCTGTTCATCTGTCTGTCTACTGTACCTATCGGCCTGCCTGCCTGCCTGTCTGCCTGTCTGTCTGTCTCTGTGGAGCTGAGGCCTACATCATGTCTGACAGCAACCATTTTAAAGTAATTTCAGATCAGGCTTTTCAAAAGCAAAGGCTGCTTTGTCTTGTTATTGTAATACCAAAAGTTATTGACTGCGGCCACGTAACTTTCTTTTCAAATTCCATTCTTTCTCATGAAATAGTTCTCAGATACAGTTGAAGTCGGAAGTTGACATACACCTAAGCCAAATACATTTCAACTCAGTTTTTCACAATTCCTGACATTTAATCCTATTAAAATGTCCTGTCTTAAGTCAGTTAGGATCACCACTTTATTTTAAGAATGTGAAATGTCAGAGTAATAGTAGAGAGAATGATTTATTTCAGCTTTTATTTATTTCATCACATTCCCAGTGGGTAAGAAGTTTACATACACACAATTAGTATTTGGAGGCATTGCCTTTAAATTGTTTCACTTGGGTCAAACGTTTCGGGTAGCCTTCCACAAGCTTCCCACAATAAATTGGGTGAAGATTTGACCCATTCCTCCTGACAGAGCTGGTGTAACGGAGTCAGGTTTGTAGGCATCCTTGCTCGCACATGCTTTTTCAGTTCTGCCCACAAACTTTCTATAGGATTGAGGTCAGGGCTTTGTGATGGCCACTCAAATACCTTGACTTTGTTGCCCTTAAGCCATTTTGCCACATTTGCCACAACCAAGCTTTAACTTCCTGACTGATGTCTTGATATGTTGCTTCAACATATCCACATAATTTTCCTTCCTCATGATGCCATCTATTTTGTGAAGTGCACCAGTCCGTCCTGCAGCAAAGCACCCCCACAGCATGATGCTGCCACCCCCGTTCTTCACGGTTGGGATGGTGTTCTTCGGTTTGCAAGTCACCCCCTTTTTCCTCCAAACATAATGATGGTCATTATGGCCAAACAGTTAAAATTTTGTTTACTCAGAACAGAGGACATTTCTCCAAAAAGTATGATCTTTGTCCCCATGTGCAGTTGCAAACCATAGTCTGGCTTTTTTATGGCAGTTTTGGAGCAGTGGCTTCTTCCTTGCTGAGCGGCCTTTCAGATTATGTCGATATAGGACTCGTTTTACTGTGGATATAGATACTTTTGCACCTGTTTCCTCCAGCATCTTCACAAGGTCCTTTGCTGTTGTTCTGGGATTGATTTGCACTTTTCGCACAAAAGTACGTTAATCTCTAGGAGACAGAACTCATCTCCTTTCTAAGCGGTATGATGGCTGCGTGGTCCCATTGTGTTTATACTTGGTACTATTGTTTGTACAGATTAACGTAGTACCTTCAGGCATTTGGAAATTGCTCCCAAGGATGAACCAGACTTGTGGAGGTCTACAATTTTTTTTCTGTAGTCTTGGCTGATTTCTTTTGATTTTCCGATGATGTCAAGCAAAGAGGCACTGAGTTTGAAGGTAGGCCTTGAAATACATCCACAGGTACACCTCCAATTGACTCAAATGATGTGAATTAGCCTATCAGAAGCTTCTAAAGCCATGACATCATTTTCTGGAATTTTCCAAGCAGTTTAAAGTTACAGTCAACTTAGTGTATGTAAACTTCTGACCCACTGGAATTGTGATCCAGTGAATTATAAGTGAAATCATCTGTCTGTAAACAATTGTTGGAAAAATTACTTGTGTCATGCACAAAGTAGATGTCCTAACCGACTTGCCAAAACTATAGTTTGTTAACAAGAAGTTTGTGGAGTGGTTGAAAAACAAGTTTTAATGACTCCAACCTAAGTGTATGTAAACTTCCAACTTCAACTGTAGCATGGCCTATCTTCCCCCTCTCTCCACAGGCTCTCTTGTACACTGATACCATCCCCCACATCCTACTCTTAATCCCATTCCCAGCCTGAGCCTTCACTGCTGCTGTAACACATGACTACTGCCTGGCTGGATGTTAAGTCAAGGACCTCAGTCAACATTCACTTATTCAAGAACATGCAGTGGGTGAGAATATGACTCCTACTCCACAGCAGTCACCTCAGCACAGCACATTGTGTGCGACGTTAACTAATCAAAAACATTAAATGAAGAGGTATCTGAAATGGCTTGAAATCTAAGTGGTTGTTTGAGTTGTTCACGTTATTCCACAAACATGCTGCCATGACACATTGGAGGTATGTTTTTGGGAGGGGTGAGGTGAGAGGATGAGGTGTTGAGGTGGTGTTAGGGTGTGGTGCTGGCAGTGGCAAATGGTGGATGGGAATGTTTGAGTTACTGACCTCAGCTGTTGCGCTGCTTCTCCTTTTTTGAGACACGTGGTGCACCTGCCAGGGCAGAGTCTGGGTCACCATGAAAGGCAAGGGAGGATCACTGCGCGCAAACCGCACTCCTATCTGGGATAGACATGGAAAGGATTACATTTGTGTGTGTGTGTTCCTGAACTTCCTGTTTACCTAAATGCCAGTGGAACACTCGTCGTGTGTGTGTGCGTGCGTAGCATGAGAGAGAGGAGCATTAAACCCTGACTCTATGTGTGTGAGAGAGAATTAAAGCCTCTTCAATTGGTGTGTGTGTGTATGTTCATTCAATTACATAAAATCCTGAAGTGAAATTATGAGATCAAGTTGAGTATTGACCCTCAGTTCACTTTCCTTTTCACGCGTACAGAACAATAATCAGGACAACTTCCTCAATATTTTCTAATTAAAAGCACTCACTGTGGACAAAGCTATCTAAGATATTCATGCTCACATAAAAAAAGCTAATCAGACAGAATTCCATACACCCCCCAAAAAAGAAAACTCACACAATGATATAGCAAAGGCTAAATGGGGATCCTGATAAACTAAACTATACGTAGCATCGTAGCACCATAGATATTACATACATGGACAACTCTTTCGTGCACTTCATTATGACATTTGATGACGTTATTTAGACAGTTAGCAGCTTGAAGCATACCAAAGCCTATCAAATGTGCAATAAAGTGGTTCAAAGTCAAACATACAGATTGAATGACCTCAAAATTACATATCTAACTCCACAAGTTGGACCAGCTGTTAACGGCATGTCTTACCTTTTCAACTACTCTGACCACCATGTACATAGCTGTTAACATGGTAACTATCATCGTGACAACTATTCCTTGATGCCTGGGATAGGCTGCTGTGATATTGTTAATGTCCCTTATTTCCTCAGTCCAGCCGTGGAAGAGAGATCATGTACACGCTGATAGATCCAAACAGTCAGTGGAGTGCGCTTTGCGGGAGGTGGATGGAAAACACACACACACACACACAAAATCACACGCACACTCACATTCTCTGCCACGGCAGGCTAAGACCAATAAAGAGCTTTGCGGTACAGAAATAGAGAGGCAGTAATCTTTTCCTCCACGTTTATTATTACGTTTATCCCTCAGGTGTGCCATCACCTCCTTGAGAGTCAGGGAAGCTCTAGACACACTCTGGCCGACACAGGCGGCAATATGTTAAGTCATATAGGCCAATTTACATTCATAGTGTGGTTGTTGGTTGGACATCGTTGCTTTGGCATCCTGGTCTAGCAGATGCCAGTGCAGGCCAGGCTGCCTGGGGTCAGATGTAATGCTACAGGTAAGGAGCAGCCAGGGCAAACACAACGCAGTGTCCAGGGATTTGTGACCAGATTTAGCTCAAAAACAACAACACTGGGCACACCACTTCATTTCAACGTGGATAATTGGGTAATATTTGGTTGAGACGTTGATCAATGAGATTACAACCTACAGTTGAAGTCAGAAGTTTACATACACCTTAGCCAAATACATTTAAACTCAGTATTTCACAATTCCTGACATTTAATCCTAGTAAAAATTCCCTGTCTTAGGTCAGTTAGGATCACCACTTTATTTTAAGAATGTGAAATGTCAGAATAATAGTAGAGAGAATGATTTATTTCAGCATTTATTTATTTCATCACATTCCCAGTGGGTCAGAATTTTACATACACTCAATTAGGATTTGGTAGCATTGCCTTTAAATTGTTTAACTTGGGTCAAACATTTCGGGTAGCCTTCCACAAGCTTCCCACAATAAGTTGCGTGCATTTTGACCCATTCCTCCTGACAGAGCTGGTGTTACTGAGTCATGTTTGTAGGCCTCCTTGCTCGCACACGCTTTTTCAGTTCTGCCCACAAATTTTCTATAGGATTGAGGTCAGGGCTTTGTGATGGCCACTCAAATACCATGACTTTGTTGTCCTTAAGCCATTTTGCAACAACTTTGGAAGTATGCTTGGGGTCATTGTCCATTTGGAAGACCCATTTGCGACCAAGCTTTAACTTCCTGACTGATGTCTTGAGATGTTGCTTCAATATATCCACATAATTTTCCTTCCTCATGATGCCATCTATTTTGTGAAGTGCACCAGTCCTTTCAGCAGCAAAGCACCCCCAAAGCATAATGCTGCCACCGCCGTGCTTCACGGTTGGGATGGTGTTCTTCAGCTTGCAAGCAACCCCCTTTTTCCTTCAAACATAACGATGGTCATTATGGGCAAACAGTTCTATTTTTGTTTCATCAGACCAGAGGACATTTCTCCAAAAAGTATGATCTTTGTCCCCATGTGCAGTTGCAAACCATAATCTGGCTTTTTTATGGCGGTTTTGGAGCAGTGGCTTCGTCCTTGCTGAGCGGCCTTTCAGGTTATGTCGATATAGGACTCGTTTTACTGTGGATATAGATACTTTTGTACCTGTTTCCTCCAGCATCTTCACAAGGTCCTTTGCTGTTGTTCTGGGATTGATTTGCACTTTTCGCACCAAAGTACGTTCATCTCTAGGAGACAGAACACATCTCTTTCCTGAGTGGTTTGACAGCTGAGTGTTCCCATGGTGTTTATACTTGCGTACTATTGTTTGTACAGATGAACGTGGTACCTTCAGGCGTTTGGAAATTGCTCCCAAGGATGAACCAGACTTGTGGAGGACTACAATTTATTTTCTGAGGTCTAAAAATGACTTGTGTCATGCACAAAGTAGATGCACAAAGTAGATGTCCTAACCGACTTGCCAAAACTATAGTTTGTTAACAAGAAATTTGTGGAGTGGTTGAAAAACGAGTTTTAATGACTCCAACCTAAGTGTATGTAAACTTCCGACTTCAACTGTATGTTCACCCACTCAAAAAGACATCCAAAAGTTAGTTGAATGTCCTATGTGTTATCACTATGCTTTCAACCATCTAAAAGCAGAACCAAATTCCAATGGAAAAACAATGTCAGATATTTAGTTTCTTATACAATAGATTAATGTGGTATCACTGTGCTTCATGTAATAGCACAACTAAATGACCTGGATTGCAATTGAGATTATGTTAACACTAGATGGTGCTAGTGATAAATGCCATTCGAGATTCTGTGCAGATTATTAAAGCAATTGTGAAGATCTCCACATACCTGCTATGACCTATGCATGCTATCTTCAACATGCACACTCTATATGATTATATAATAAGAAATGCGTTGTTACAGCAACCTCAAAATGTGGCGTTGGCCATGGATGTGTTACTCATTTTAAGGTTGAATGTTACATTTGTTTGTAAGATAGCCTTAACTTTAGGCTATTTACTGTATTACAAAAGTAATATTGAATTGTGTTTGGTTGAAAATGCAACCAAATATCAACATTTAAATTAGATGCATCTACTACTACATCCACACATTGAAGCATTTAAATTGATTTGCATATAAAAACATAAAAAATTGTCTCATTCAATACAGGTTCATCAGGGTTACCCCATGATTAAAAGTGTAACGTTACTCTTTAGCAATGGTACCTAACCTGTTTACCCACTATCTGGAAACAACAGTCTAAGCCTATAGTGAAGAACATTTGCTTCATCACATCCTGCAATATCGGTTAACTAGTACATCATACTTAAAACAAGACTTTAATACACAAAAAATCATTACAATAACTTTTAAACTAGAGATTTATAGTTCTAGGAAAACATCCAGTCACAGTTCTTCGTTAGATTTTCACTGCAACCTTCACACATTAGAACTAAGAAAAGTTTCATCCAGTCTCAAACTATCTGAATCGTCGTCGTCCTCCATCAAGCCTGGTGGGTCATATTCTTCATTCCTTAGGTCGGAGTCCGGGATTGGGCCGTATCTCATCATCTGCTGTGATACTGCATACTCCAATGCCTTGCTCACCAACCCTCGGACACAGGGAATAAGACAACATCCACAAAGAACAAGCATACCCATACACGCTATAGCTGCACCCAGAATAGTTTTCCATTTACCAAACATTTGATCAAACCAACCAGTCATTGATGTATTCACCCCCGAGTTCTCAGCCCATTCTTCACTTAATGCCGTGAGACCGGCCAGTGGTCTAGTTACTGTACCATCTGGGGCTGTATCGTTGGGGATAAACGTACAACAATGACCTCCCACCATCTGGCAAACTCCCGCCCTTCTCTGCTAAAAGCATATCGAGAGCCAACCTATTCTGTCAGGTCATGTGTGAGGTGGCGGATAGTTGGTCTGAGATTCCCTTCACTGCATCCCTTGTCTAATTAACGAACCTTTGTAGATGTAATTAATCCAGTCAACATTTTTATTAATTGTAACCCACCAGAAAAACGTTGTTGTAAACCCTTCTCCAATCTGATCTGCGATTTGCATTACTTTGGTATCTATAACATTGATAATCTCTGGGGTTCATGGTGAATTTGGGTGCCTTAGTATTATCCTTTTTAAGAGTGGTTATTTTAATATCAGAACAATTAGGTGAGGTTTGGTTTGATCCCAAATCTATCACACAAGAGAACATGGTCTGAGGCATAGGTGCAGTTAGAAAGGTTGGCCTACCTGTTGAATAGCATAACAATTAGTTTGACCCAACGCCCTAGCTGTGTAGTTCATCCTTCTTACCCAGAAGTTCTCATTTGAAAATCCTTCTACTTCTCCTTGGTTCATTTCCTGCAAGAGGAAATCTTCTACCCTTGGTGGTTTAGTGCTATTTAAGATTCCTTCTGAGGGCCTTCCAAGGGGTATTAGACTATTTTTTGATACCGCTGGTGATAACATTAGATCTACCTGCTGTTCTGTCTCGGGGGTGGAAGATTCATTTCTCTCCTGAAAAATGAGCCTCACACATGTATTTGCCCCGACATCATCAACACAGATCCAATAGTTCCTTGCTATGTCATCTTGCATAATTGACTTTACCGTTATCACCAGTTCCGTTTTACCTTTATTATGGGTTTGTTTAATTCCCCATCGGTGTGCTGCGTCCATTCCATTCTCATAGTATGTTCCCCAGGTATGTTTAAACACCCTTGCCCAAGGACATAAGCGTTCCCCAGTGCAAATGTATTTACCATACCTTCTAGGACCTAACTTCTTACCAAAGCCCCCAAAACCTCCTATCTCTTCATGGGAGAAGTCGAATGGTATCTTGAATCCCCCATCTTGTCCTAAACTGACTTTAACTATAAAATAATAATTTCCCCAATAGTCTTTCTTGGTTTCAGTATTTCTACGAGATCGAATCAGTGCCTTGGTATTATTTTGTTCATAATTTCCCTGTTTAGGTTGACCTGGATTAATCCATAATATGGTTAACATGATGATGCAGCTCAGAGTCCCCCAAAATCCCCAAAACCGCCATCCCAATCCTGTCCCTGACCCACCTGCCTGGTACTTCCCCATACCCACACCTCTATAAACACCCCACAGTGATGAAAGGTCAGGGTAGGGTTTCTTCGTTAACAGAGTTTACCCCCGAACCCTAGTGGTCAGTTCTTCTCTTTAACTATGTGTGTGTTCAACAGTGTTGGTATGTGGGCCTACCTTTTTGCAGTGGGTAATGTGGACCCAAGTGGCTCTCTCAGCTATTCTTATAGCGAAGGCAGTTACCAATAGGACTTGGTATGGTCCCTCCCAGCGTGGCTGCTTTCAATCCTTTTTCCTCAACGATTGGATCCACACCCAGTCTCCAGGTTGTATACTATGAGTCACCTTCTCCTTTAATTCTCCTGTAGGGCACAAATTCTTAGACATACGGGTATGGTTAACGAACAATTTTCTCATGTGTTCTGCTAGTGTATTCTCTAGTTCTATGTCTGCCTGTTCTGGTCCTGCCAACTGTGGCATTCTGTAAGGTCTTCCAAACACTTTCTCAAAGGGGGACAATCCGTTCTTATCTGGCGTTATTCGGATAGTCATTAGTACGATTGGCAGACATTGTACCCAATTTCTTCCTTTCACTCCGTGATAACTCTATAAAATCAATTTCCAATTGCTGGACTGGATATTTTGCCAGGGGGATATTCCCCCTGGGGTGCTCTCTGTCTATCTTGGTGATTATTATGTGCACAGATGACACATCTGGAACCCAAACATATATATATTTTTAGTAATTTGTTATACCATAGGCCACAAAGTGTTTCCTAACCTGCTCTACCATCTAACCTGCTCTACCATCCCCCTATTGACACATTGCTTTACCCATGTGTCAATATTTTCGCATATCAAAACAGTGACTTTAATAAATGTAATAATTTATCCTTATGCCAGACATTATCTCGTAGGATTGCCCCTTTCTTTACAGCATGAAAACGTATGCACTCACCAACTGTAAGCCTCTCCAGATAAGAGAGTCTGCCAAATGGCCAAAATGCAAAATGTAATCAAGAACATAGGAAATATCTGTTTCCCCATATATTGTTCCTTTCACCCTTCTTAATGTCATATTTCTCTCATTTGCCAATATAATACCTTACTTCGTATAAGTAAGCAGTGATATTTTATTCCAGGCATCTATAAAAAAAAAAATATTATACGTTGTCTCCTACTGTCCCTTCATTAAATTCACTAAACCTATAAATAACAAGCCCATAACCACCTTCCGGTAATCTACTGATTTAAACCTGTTGCATTAATTTATTAAAATATAAACCTATTGTTTAATTCTGTTCCTGTTGAAGTGCTAGGTCAATAGTAGCCAATTCAAACACCTCACAACTTGGATCAATGGGCTCCTCAGTCTCTTCCTCACTAGAATCTACTCCCAGCAGAACTGTCAAAAAAACAAAACAGACTGTGACACTGCTCCTTTGTTCTGGCCTCACTATCTCTCCGAGAGTTGGCATGACTCAACTCCCTTTAGGTCTCTCTTAATGAGTGTTGCTGTGCCCCAGCCAATCAGGGTCTTTTTAATGGTTCTGCTTATCTCTGGTCTCATTCCACTGAGGAACGCCATCTTTAGTTGCTGATGGTAGGGCGTATCACTCCCCTGTCTCTGGTCTGGCTCGGGTATGCCACTGTTTGCGTTAAACACATCTTTAAGCCTCTAAGTACTGGCTGACAGTCTCACTATCCTCTTGTTTACACTCATGTACTTTAGAGAACTCTGCATGACGATGGTAATGTTCTCTGAGGCTATTACACAATTCAGTTATTTTCGATCGGCCCATGGCAAAAGTGCCCTATGGGCATCCCCTGAAACCCACTGCCCTCTAACGGCAGCCCAAACCTTACTATTCCTGTTTTGGGGTGGGTCATTCCTTCTACCGCTCGGGCCACGTCCCTTTGTGTTCATGGCCTGTATACATCTAAGGTTGCTGGGGCCCCTTAATTCCCTGCCAATAGATTAGGTAAGGCGATCATTGGGTACTGGCCCCCTCCTACTCTCTCATCTCCTGACTCATACTCACTCCCTCCTGAGCTTAGCTCTGAATCCTCCTGTTCCTCTCTCCTAACTGGACTTTTGTTGTGGGGTTCAAGTCTCCTCAGGGACCTGGGTCTTCCACCCTTCGGTCCCTTGACCCCCCTATTGTACCCTAGTACTCTAGTTACTTTCTTAGCCTTCTCTTTCTGGCTTTCTTCTTCTTCTCCCTTTCTCTTGGCCTCAGCCATGTACCTCTCTAGCTTTCTCCTTGTCTTGTCTTTCTCTCTTTTCAAATCCTGTCTGACTTTCTCTGCCCTTGTCCTGTACTCCTCTACCTTTTACTCTTCCTCATCTTCGTCTTCCCTTCCTCCTCCAGCCCCTCCCTCCTCATAGGGAGGTAGGGCCGGTGGGGGGGGCGACGTTGTTCCCCTGCACTCTCCTTCTCCTCACTACGTACTGCATTACCCAAAGTAATACGATCCTTCCCTGTAGTATGCGCCTTGCATTTACATATCGCGAGCTTTTTTGGTAATAGTACTGCATTTAGGAGGTCAAGAATCAACTCTGCATGTGTAATTGGTTTACCCGAAGTCGTAACCATTCCTCTATTCTTCCACTGGGCAGCAAAGACATGTACAGTATTAAAGGCGTATGCACTATCGGTATAGATAGTTATAACCTTCCCTTTACCCAGTTGGCATGCTTTTGTTAATGCCACTATCTAGAGTAGTTTCTTGGCAAGGATTCAGCAGCTAGAACCTCGTTCTCTGTCACCACAGCATAACCAGTTGCATTGGTGCCATCAGGATTCTTCCTAGAAGATCCATCAACAAACATTGTTACTTCACAACATGGTATAGTCAAGTCAGGCCTGGGTAGGACTATTTTTTCAGTTTCTTCAATACAGTTATGGGGACTACCATCATTTACAACAGGAACTAATGATGCAGGATTCAAAGTTGTACATCGTTCAATAGTTAGATTTGGCATGTTCAGCAATACTATCATACAAGATAGGTGTCATGCTGGTGACATGTACGCCATCTTGTGTTCCAATAGCAGAATTGATACTGCATGTGGAACTTTTAAGGTTAGATCATGGTATAGTACAATTGAAGCTGAATCCTGCACTGCATTAGCAGCTGCCACAACTGATTGCAAACAGACAGGCATTGCCTGAGCCACCTCATCAAGTCTTGAAGAAAAATATGCAACCAGTTTATTTTTGTCCCCATGTTTTTGTGTCAGTACTGATGTCATATATCCCTCTCTACAATCCACAGTTTGAGTAAATGGTCTATCATATCTAGGAAACGCCAGCACTGTTAAAGAGGTCAATAATTGCTTAATTTCCTCAAATTGCAAATCAGCCTCGTTATTCCAAAGTATTTTATCATGTGCTGCCATAGCTTTTCCATAGATAAGATCACTCAATTTTCCAGTGTGTAACGCATAATGGGGAATCCATGCTCGACAGTAATTAATCATTCCCAAAAAGCTCATCATTTGTTTCTTATTCGGAGGTTTAGGAGCATCTAATATTGCTGTTTTTCTTGACAAGTTTAGGGTTCTCCCATCCTGCGTTATCGTGTGACCTAAATAAATTACCTCTTTCTGCCAGAGTTGTAGTTTCTTTTTACTGACCTTGTGTCCTTGTCCTGCCATAAAGGTTAACAACTGGAGAGTATCCTTTTTACACCCCTCCTCTGAGGGGTTTGCTACCAGTATATCATCGACGTATATCAACATTTGGCTCCCCTCTTGGGGTTCGAACATTCCCATATTCATACGACTTTCATATCACATTCACACAACACCTGGAATCACCCCTTTCTGTTTATGTAGTCTTGACTAGTCCCCCAGAATGATCTCATACCGTTAGAGGAATTTATCCCCTCAAATGTAATCTTGACAATTCCTGACAGTCTCATACAACAGAAATGGGTTCTCCCTCCTCTAGCCACCTTTTCTATATAACAAGTAATTCAAAACAGTTTCACACAACACCTGGAATCACCCCTAACTGTATAGGTAGTCTTGACTAGTCCCCCAGAATTATCTCATACTTTACGGAGGAATTTATCCCCACAATGTAATCTTGACAACTCCTGACAGTCTCATACAACAGGAATGGGTTCTCCCCTTCCTAGTGATCTTAACCGTCCAAATTTACTCAATTATATCCTCTCTTTTACTTTTTGTATTTGTTTAACCCAGATTATTTGTTGAACATTACTGTTCTATAATCTACTACAGGTTCATCCCCTTAGGTATGCTTTCAATAGTTCCTTCTATTTCAATACCGGGGTAGTTTCTTTTGGTAATGGCCTATTACCGTGAATCGTTATGGACCCACCCTAAGCAATCCCAGACTGCTTCACTTTTAATTGGCTATTCCATTGATCTGTTGCTACTACTATTTTTTTTTAACGATGTTTCTATGTCAAACAGTTTTGTTATATTTCAGTCTTCTGTGGTGTATATAAAGTGTAATATTGGGATGCAAACTCAAACTTGAATACATTTCAACTCTATTTCTGACATGGTACAGGTGTATTATTTCTTTAAGCCCATAACCATGTGTGTGAGGTGTATACTTTTGTTTCAAAGTAGATTTGTATAAGACTACCAATAATCACTCTGTGTGTCCCTGATTTAGCCCCCTGCAGTAAAAGGTAAAACCCAGCTAAATTCAGGGCAGCAATGTTTTGGAGAGCGGTAACAACACTTTTCCAGTTGTTCAAAGCTATATATTTTCAAAAATCTATTGTAGCAAAGATGATCTATACTGTATACTGACCAGGGAAGCCCACATTCTGTTATAGACAGAAGCCTGTGATGTCACGGACCAATCAGGACTCATCTCTCGGCAAAGCCAACCACTCCATTATCTCAGCCAATCATGACTAGTCAGGAAAGATCCTTTCATTCTCCCGGTATAGGTAAGTGCTTTCTCCTTTGCTTAACTAGGCTCATAATTTAACATTTGTATAGGATTGAGGTCAGGGCTTTGTGATGGCCACTCCAATACCTTGACTTTGTTGTCCTTAAGCCATTTTGCCACAACTTTGGAAGTTTGCTTGGGGTCATTGTCCATTTGCAAGACCCATTTGCGACCAAGCTTTAACTTCCCGACTGATGTCTTGAGATGTTGCTTCAATATATCCACATAATTTTCCTTCCTCATGATGCCATCTATTTTGTGAAGTGCACCAGTACCACCTGCAGCAAAGCACCCCCACAGCATGATGCTGCCACCCCCGTGCTTTACGGTTGGGATGGTGTTCTTCAGCTTGCAAGCAACCCCCTTTTTCCTCCAAACATAACGATGGTCATTATGGCCAAACAGTTTTATTTTTGTTTCATCAGACCAGAGGACATTTCTCCAAAAAGTAGGATCTTTGTCCCCATGTGCAGTTGCAAACCGTAGTCTGGCTTTTTTATGGCTGTTTTGGAGCAGTGGCTTCTTCCTTGCTGAGCGGCCTCCAATTGACTCAAATGATGTCAATTAGCCTATCAGAAGCTTCTAAAGCCATGCCATCATTTTCTGGAATTTTCCAAGCTGTTTAAAGGCACAGTCAACTTAGTGTATGTAAACTTCTGACCCACTGGAATTGTGATACATTGAATTATAAGTGAAATAATCTGTCTGTAAACAATTGTTGGAAAAATTACTTGTGTCATGCACAAAGTAGATGTCCTAACCGACTTGCCAAAACTATAGTTTGTTAACAAGAAATTTGTGGAGTGGTTGAAAAACGAGTTTTAATGACTGCAACCTAAGTGTATGTAAACTTCCGACTTCAACTGTATTTACAGATCCCATACAAGTTTTTAATTATGGCATATAAAGTTCACATGTTCAAGAATGCATTTTTAATATACAGTGGGGAGAACAAGTATTTGATACACTGCCGATTTTGCAGGTTTTCCTACTTACAAAGCATGTAGAGGTCTGTAATTTTTATCATAGGTACACTTCAACTGTGAGAGACAAAATCTAAAACAAAAATCCAGAAAATCACATTGTATGATTTTTAAGTAATTAATTTGCATTTTATTGCATGACATAAGTATTTGATACATTAGAAAAGCAGAACTTAATATTTGGTACAGAAACCTTTGTTTGCAATTACAGAGATCATACGTTTCCTGTAGGTCTTGACCAGGTTTGCAGAGACTGCAGCAGGGATTTTGGCCCACTTCTCCATACAGACCTTCTCCAGATCCTTCAGGTTTAGGGGCTGTCGCTTGGCAATAGGGACTTTCAGCTCCCTCCAAAGATTTTCTATTGGGTTCAGGTCTGGAGACTGGCTAGGCCACTCCAGGACCTTGAGATGCTTCTTACGGAGCCACTCCTTAGTTGCCCTGGCTGTGTGTTTCGGGTCGTTGTCATGCTGGAAGACCCAGCCACGACCCATCTTCAATGCTCTTACTGAGGGAAGGAGGTTGTTGGCCAAGATCTCGCGATACACGGCCCATTCCATCCTCCCCTCAATACGGTGCAGTCGTCCTGTCCCCTCTGCAGAAAAGCATCCCCAAATAAAGATGTTTCCACCTCCATGCTTCACGGTTGGGATGGTGTTCTTGGGTTTGTACTCATCCTTCTTCTTCCTCCAAACACGGCGAGTGGAGTTTAGACCAAAAAGCTCTATTTTTGTCTCATCAGACCACATGACCTTCTCCCATTCCTCCTCTGGATCATCCAGATGGTCATTGGCAAACTTCAGACGGGCCTGGACATGCGCTGGCTTGAGCAGGGGGACCTTGCGTGCGCTGCAGGATTTTAATCCATGACGGCGTAGTGTGTTACTAATGGTTTTCTTTGAGACTGTGGTCCCAGCTCTCTTCAGGTCATTGACCAGGTCCTGCCGTGTAGTTCTGGGCTGATCCCTCACCTTCCTCATGGTCAGTGATGCCCCACGAGGTGAAATCTTGCATGGAGCCCCAGACCGAGGGTGTTTGACCGTCATCTTGAACTTCTTCCATTTTCTAATAATTGCATCAACAGTTGTTGCCTTCTCACCAAGCTGCTTGCCTATTGTCCTGTAGCCCATCCCAGCCTTGTGCAGGTCTACAATTTTATCCCTGATGTCCTTACACAGCTCTCTGGTCTTGGCCATTGTGGAGAGGTTGGAGTCTGTTTGATTGAGTGTGTGGACAGGTGTGTTTTATACAGGTAACGAGTTCAAACAGGTGCAGTTAATACAGGTAATGAGTGGAGGACAGGAGGGCTTCTTAAAGAAAAACTAACAGGTCTGTGAGAGCCGGAATTCTTACTGGTTGGTAGGTGATCAAATAATTATGTCATGCAATAAAATGCAAATTAATTACTTAAAAATCATACAATGTGATTTTCTGGATTTTTGTTTTAGATTACGTCTCTCACAGTTGAAGTGTACCTATGATAAAAATTACAGACCACTACATGCTTTGTAAGTAGGAAAACCTGCAAAATCGGCAGTGTATCAAATACTTGTTCTCCCCACTGTATATACACTACCGGTCAAAAGTTTTAGAACACCTACTCATGGGTTGTTCTTCATTTGTAAAAAAAAAAAAATTACATTGTAGAGTAATATTGAAGACATCAAAACTATCAAATAACACATATGGAATCATGTAGTAACCAAAAAAATTGTTAAACAAATCAAAATATATTTTATATTTGAGATTCTTCAAATAGCCACCCTTTGCCTTGATGACAGCTTTGCACACTCTTGGTATTCTCTCAACCAGATTCATGAGGTACAGTGCCTTGCAAAAGTATTCAAACCCTCCATGGCGTTTTTCCTATTTTGTTGCATTACAACCTGTACATTTATTTTAATTTGGAATTCATGTAATGGACATACACAAAATAGTCCAAATTGGTGAAGCGAAATTAAAAAAATTACTTGTTTCTAACATTTATAAAAAAATAATAACGCAAAAGTGGTGCGTGCATATGTATTCACCCCCTTTGCTATGAAGCCCCTGAATAAGATCTGGTGCAATCAATTACAGTCAGAAGTCACATAATTAGTTAAATAAAGTCCACCTGTGTGCAATCTAAGTGTCACATGATCTCAGTACATATACACCTGTTCTGAAAGGCCCCAGAGTCTGCAACACCACTAAGCAAGGGGCACTACCAAGCAAGCGCCACCATGAAGACCAAGGAGCTCTCCAAACAGGTCAGGGACAAAGTTGTATAGAAGTATAGATCAGGGTTGGGTTATAAAAAAATATCAGAAACTTTGAACATCCCACGGAGCACCATTAAATCCATTATTAAAAAATGGAAAGAATATGGTACCACAACAAACCTGCTAAGAGAGGGCCGTCCACCAAAACTCATGGACCAGGCAAGGAGGGCATTAATCAGAGAGGTAACAAAGAGACCAAAGATAACCCTGAAGGAGCTGAAAAGCTCCAAAGAGGAGATTGGAGTATCTTTCCATAGGACCACTTTAAGCCGTACATTCCACAGACCTGGGCTTTACGGAAGAGTGGCCAGAAAAAAGCCATTGCTTAAAAATAAAAATAAGCAAACATGTTTGGTGTTCACCAAAAGAAATGTGGGAGACTCCCCAAACATATGGAAGAAGGTACTCTGGTCAGATGAGACTAAAATTGAGCTTTTTGGCCATCAAGGAAAACGCTTTGTCTGGCGCAAACCCAACACCTCTCATCACCCCGAGAACACCATCCCATGCTGGTGGCAGCATCATGCTGTGGGGATGTTTTTCATCGGCAGGGACTGGGAAACTGGTCAGAATTAAAGGAATGATGGATGGCGATAAATACAGGGAAATTCTTGAGGGAAACCTGTTTCAGTCTTCCAGAGATTTGAGACTGGGACGGAGGTTCACCTTCCAGCAGGACAATGACCCTAAGCATTCTGCTAAAGCAACACTCGAGTGGTTTAAGGGGACACATTTAAATGTCTTGGAATGGCCTAGTCAAAGCCCAGACCTCAATCCAATTGAGAATCTGTGGTATGACTTAAAGATTGCTGTACACCAGAGGCAACCCATCCAACTTGAAGGAGCTGGAGCAGTTTTGCCTTGAAGAATGGGCAAAAATCCCAGTGGCTAGATGTGTCAAGCTTATAGAGACATACCCCAAGAGACTTGCAGCTGTAATTGCTGCAAAAGGTGGATCTACAAAGTATTGACTTTGGGGGTGGGTGAATAGTTATGCATGCTCAAGTTCAGTTTTTTTCTTATTTCTTGTTCGTTTTACAGCAAAAATTATTTTGCATCTTCAAAGTGGTAGGCATTTTGTGTAAATCAAATGATACAACCCCCCCCCCAAATCTATTTTAATTCCAGGTTGTAAGGCAACAAAATAGGAAAAATGCCAAGGGGGGTGAATACTTTCGCAAGCCACTGTATTCACGTGGAAGGCATTTCAATTAACAGGTGTGCCTTCTTAAAAGTTACATTTGTGGAATTGATTCCCTTCTTAATGCGTTTGAGCCAATCAGTTGTGTTGTGACAAGGAAAAGGGGGGGTGGGGGGGGATATATAGAAGAAAGCCCTATTTGGTAAAAGACCAAGTCCATATTATGGCAAGAACAGCTCAAATAAGCAAAGAGAAACGACAGACATGAAGGTCAGTCAATACGGAACATTTCAAGAACTTTGAACGTTTCTTCAAGTACAGTCGCAAAAACCATCAAGCGCTATGATGAAACTGGCTCTCATTATGACAGCCACAGGAATGGAAGACCTCTGCTGCAGAGGATAAGTTCATTAGAGTTACCAGACTCAGACATTGCATTCCAAATAAATGCTTCACAGAGTTTGAGTCACAGACACATCTCAACATCAACTGTTCAGAGGGGACTGTGTAAATCAGGCCTTCATGGTCGAATTGCTGCAAAGAAACCACTACTAAAGGACACCAATAATAAGAAGAGACCTGCTTGGGCCAGAAACATGAGCAATGGACATTAGACCGGTGGAAATGTGTCCTTTTGTCTGGATTCCATATTGGAGATTTTTGGTTCCAACCACTGTGTCTTTGTGAGACGCAATGTGGGTGAACGGATGATCTTCGCATGTGTACTTCCCACCGTAAAGCATGGAGGAGCAGGGGTTATTGTGTAGGGGTGCTTTGCTGGTGACACTGTCTGTGATTTATTTAGAATTCAAGGCACACTTAACCAGCATGGCTACCACAGCATTCTGCAGTGATACGCCCTCCCATCTGGGTTGGGCTTAGTGGGACTATCATTTGTTTTTCAACAGGACAATGACCCAACACACCTCCAGGCTGTGTAAGGGCTATTTTACCAAGAAGGAGAGTGATGGAGTGCTGCATCAGATGACCTGGCCTCCACAATCCCCCGACCTCAACCCAATTGAGATGGTTTGGGATGGGTCGGATGGCAGAGTGAAGGAATAGCAGCCATCAAGTGCTCAGCATATGTGGGAACTCCTTCAAGAATGTTGGGAAAGCATTCCAGGTGAAGCTGGTTGAGAGAATACCATGAGTGTGCAAAGCTCTCATCAAGGCAAAGGGTGGCTATTTGAAGAATCTCAAATATATTTTGATTTTTTAACACTTTTTTGGTTACTACATGATTCCATATGTGTTATTTCATAGTTTTGAGGTCTTCACAATTATTCTACAATGTAAGAAATAGTAAAAATAAAGAAAAACCCTTGAATGAGTAGGCGTGTCCAAACCTTTGACTGGTACTGTACATTTTATAATTTACTATACATACTGTACATTTTACATACATGGTTGCCTACTTTTACATTTTAGTCATTTAGCAGACGCGCTAATCCAGAGCGACTTGCAGTAATGAGTACATTAATTTTTGTACTGTCCCACAACCCTGGCATTGCAAACGCCATGCTGTCACGGTGCTGAGTTAAGGGACGGTAAACGGAGCGCTCGTAGAGTGTCATCCTTTTATTAAACTTATCACACTATACGTTCTCAAAAATAAGCAAAGAGAGACAAGCACCAAGTGACTTACATGCCACGACCACAATAGCTGACGAACACAAACAATGATCCACACACAGGTGGATGTGAGAGGTGCCTAAATACTATCCCCAATCAGAGACTAACTCTAGACAGCTGTCTCTAATTGGGGATCATCAACCACCCTTAGTATTCATGTGAGGACTGTGGTCCTACCCCTCCCCCTAGTGGAAAAAAGGCCTACCCACAGTCAAACTTTCACACAATGTTGAATAAATAAAGATTGATATAAAGTCTGTTTTTTTATATATATAAATACAAAAACAAGCAAAATAAGCATTGCATTCTTCTAACATAACCATACAATTTGCCTGTTGTGAAACCTTTTAGATCACATTCAAAGTAAGGATGTATATTTATTGATCAGTGATTTACCTTCACGGTGAAAATTAAGTATTAAATCAAAAGATTGCATATTTAATTCCCCCCATTGTAGCAAGGGATTATGAGTATTTAAAAATAATAATTGATATCTAATTGTTTCACATAGTTTTGAATTTTTTCTTTGAAAAGAATTACACTTTGATTATATCACTTTATATTAGGGGTTGGAACCCAAATAATTTTCCAATCATTTCATTCTGAACAGAACCACAATTTCTTCCACTGTTCCGACCAGCAAAATAAAGTTCTGAACTGGTTTGAACACAAAAAAAAAGTACTGGTTTATATTGTTCCTTTCTGTTCCTTTTTTAACCTGTGAAATCAACCGTTTTTTACATTTAGCTCATTAAATGACTTCACCAATCAGTGCGGATAGAGCAGGCAATTTAGTTGTTTACATGCGTGATGAAGTGTAGCCTATAGCGATGCGACTGAACTTTTGCAGGTGGAGAAAGAGCAAAAGAGGGTTGAGGAGCTTGAAGCACTTTATTAAAAATCTCTCTCCCTAGCTTCTGAATCATGCTTGTAACATCAGTACAGTAGCCTATGCTTCGGAGGGGAGAGGGGCAGGTAGCCTAAACACGCACACACACACTGGCAAAGATTTTCAGCTTGCAGGCAGACACTGGAATACGTTTCTGAGTGACAGAGTGAGGGCTTTGCATAGACGCTTTGTTGAGTTTTTTTGTGGGTCTAGAAAAGAATGCCTGGAACATTAAAAATACGTTATTAACCGGTTCCCATGTTTTTAAAATAACGTTTCTGTTCCGGAACAATATGGATCACATTTCCGGTTCCGTTTCTGTTCCTTGAAAAATATTGTTATTTTCCAGTTTTTGGTTCTGTTCCGTGAACCGGTTCCAACCCCTAATTTATATGAATATGAATATAAGTCTGTCAATGTTTTAAAAAACATATTATTATTATTATTGATTGGCCACTTTAATAGCATATTGTCAAGCAGTAAACCTTCCTTCAGCATTGCTCTGTGTGGAATGCCTCTCTCAGGCTCTCTAGCGCCGCTTCCTGGGTAATCTTGTGCCACTCCACAGGCAGCAGGGCAGGGTCCCGCTGGTACTCCTGTGCAAACCTGGTATTAAACCTCACCAGCACATACCTCCAATAGGCACTGGGCATCTGGCTGTTGGGGTCCTCTGGGGGGATGCTCCAGTCAGGGTAGAGGGAGCGGTAGTCCATGTAAGTGCGGGGCTTGCCCTCTGTGTCCCTGTCCTGAAACAGCCTGCCTCTGGCCATTTCAGAGGGGCAGGTATTGTGTGAAAGAGAGGCAGAATCATCACATGTGTAGGAGAGCAGGCCCTTGGGCCGATGGAGAAGAGCTTTGTGTACTTCATGATCGCTCTCACCCGCCTCGCACGGGGCCCTGCAGAAAGGGCATTGCTTCTTACACCCTCGCACCCTGTCGAAGAGGCTGTTCTGGGGCTTGATGGGAAGGGTCTGGAGGATCTCGATGACATTTGTGTTTTGAGAGAACTCCTGCGATAGTGCCAGACGCATCTCTGCCAAGGCTTCCAGTAGGTATGTTACAAAGCGGGACCATTCAGTAGTGATATGGAAGAGAGGCCCTTCCATTGAGCTCCGGCTGACTGTCACATCTCCGTCCACCTCCAGGTTGAGACACACCTTCTCCAGCAGCAGCTTAGTATCACTCAGCACCCCTCTAACACCCCCTGATGTCTGGCTGACAGCTGCCGCCATCTTGCCTACGATCTCTCCCAGGTGTTGCTGCCTCCATTCATCCATCATGGCTGTCCCTGTGAGATATTCCACCACTCTATCCTGGATCCTCTTGAGGCTGAAGTTCTCGGGGGACAGCAGGTACTCCAGGAAGCTCTCGAAGCGGTCCTCCTGCATCAGCTCCTCCAGGAGGCTGCAGTTGAAAGCCTGAGGGGAGAAGTACTGCTGAGTGTCATCACCACTCACCATCTCCTCCATAATTTGAATGCCCAGATGTCTGTGGATGTAGTCCAGGGCTGCCGGTTTGAGAACCATGGTGGTGAATGCTTGGGCTACCCTGTGACCCTGGTCCCTCTTACGGAACTGGTAAATGAACTCCCCCAGGAATCTGTTCTTCCTCCCATTTAGATACATAAGGAAATCTCTGTCCCTGGCATAGCGGTCGTGCATTTCCTGGAAGTCGCGACAAGCATTGCTACAGAGATAAACCTTCAGATCGACTTCAAACGCAGACCTAATCTTCATGGGCTTTGCCTTTAACGCCTTGTCAATGATTTCTAGAACCTCGGTGATGTACCTGTCAGAGAAGTCTGCTACAACAGCGGATTTCTCTCTCACAAAGTCATTGTATTCTTCTGTAATTCTTGTCGCTAACCTATGTGCCTCTAATCTCTGCAAGCTGTTGTTCTCTTCAAGCATGTGTTTTAACCTGCTGACGTAGCCAAAGTGCTCATCATAAACAATAAAGCTAGATGGGATCTCTTTGCCAATATCGTTGAGCTTCTGCATGTGCTTGTGCAGTCCACGGCTGGTGAGGTTCTCTTTCAGTTTTTGGATCACCCTAGCAGTAATGTCCTCTTTCTCTGAAGGTCTAAAGTCAAAGTTAGAGAGCGACTCAGACCACAAACCTTCAAACTCCTCTTCCAGCTGCTTGTCCTCTAGAAGAGAGTTGTTGAGCTTGCTGTTCTCTATCAGTGCATGCATCTTCACCTCCTCATTAGCTTCCAATACTGTCTGAAAGCTCATCAGCTTTGTGGAGGAGTAATGATCTTCTGTAGCACTCTCTAGCTTCTTAATCATCTCACTTGTTGCCCGTTCCTGGAGCGCATTCAAACTGTTTAAAAAGTTTGGCTTGTACGTCTCAATATACACTGTGTGGAGGTCATCCTTCTTCAAGTTATCATCCAGTGTTGACCGGATTTTGTCTACCTCTACCTTGACTACAGTCATGGCTTCCTCCTTCAGCACACCAAGAGTGTCATCTCCTTTCTCCAAAGTCGTTGCCTTGCATGTGATGATCTGATCCAGAGCCCCTATGAACCAGGCCTCCATGTGTTCCAGAAAGTTCCTCTCCCATTGGGAGAGCTCTGTGCACAGTATGCAGAAGGCCTCGGCCACCTCCATATTCCCAAACCCAATGTGAAATGTCCCCACTCTCACAGTGTCCCAAACACTACACAGACGCCCCATAAACTCAGGCAGACTCATTGCCTTGGTCTTTGCTGCACTTTTCTTCAAAGCCTTAAACAAGTTCTGCTTCAGCTGCAAAACACTTTTGCTGTATTCTTTGTCAACAGGGACAGAGAGAGAGGCATTCTGCCAAGGTCCGATCAGGCAGGGTATACAACAGGGAACACTCTCTATAGGGTTGTCAGGCTCAGGAGCAGCTGTTGCCTCTTCAGCCTCTGCCTCAATGATCTGAGTCACACGCTTTAGTTGTAAGGACAGCAGTTTGGAGTCCAGTCCAACACCCTGGGTCAAGAGCTGGCTGATGGGCATTCTACCTGAGCCCCTGGAATGGAGGAGTGCATTCACAGTGACTGGCAGTGTGCTCTGCATCTCATTACTCCCATCTGGAGGCATGTTCTGCAGAATGACATCAGTCAGCCCCACAACCAGGGTGGCCATCTCGTTGTCATGCTCCAAGGTGTCCTCCTGCTTGGACAGTCCTGGAGAACAGAGTCCCTCTACATCAATCATCAGCAGGAAATCACACTCTATGTCCTTCTTCAGATTGTCTGGTAGGCTCAGTGCTAGCATGTATGCCCCCCTGGTGCAACGTCTCCCTCCCTTTGGAAAGTGCACCCCAAACAGAGCAGAGAATACCTCTGAGTTCCTGGCACTATGGACCCCCAGTGATGTCATAACGCGGACCTTGATGCCTTTCGTTGGCAGACGTCTCTGGAACTCGGCCAGGACGCATCCCACCCAGCTACGGGGCACAGCGGATGCATCCCCATCCAGGAGCTCCAGGGGGACCCCATACAGGAGTAAGTCAGCCGCAACGCTGGGGAGGCGCAGCACGTTGTGGGTCCCACTGACAGGGCTATTGTGGGTCAGCTCAAAGACCAGACCCATCTCACGCAGGAAGTGCTCAAGACCCAGAACAGAGGGGTTGAGTCCCTGTTCCTGTTCTTTTCCAGGCTCTTCACTGGTTCCAATCGATGATTCCTCTCCAGGATCCTCACTGGTTCCAATCATTTCTTCAGGCTTATCATTGGTTTCATTCACTACTTCATATCCATGCTCCATGCTGGTTTCATCAATTCCTCCATCTTCATGTTCCTCGCTGATTCCATCCATTGCTTCTCCATACTTGTCTTGACTAAGCTGTTGGATGGAAGAATATTGTTGGATGGGTGAATGTTGTTGGATGGGTGAATGTTGTTGGATGGGTGAATGTTGCCTCCGCTGCCTTGCCTCTAGCCTTAGTCTCATCCAGGTCAGAAAATAGGCTCTCTCCTGTTTGTCTGCAGTGCAGAGGGCATCAGTGAAAACCCTCATGGCGGGTGACATCTTGTAACTTCCCAGCTCTTGGAGTAGGCTTTTCTTTTCTGTTTGCAGCTGCTGGCTTACCTCCTCTCTCGCATCTTTCTGACGGCTCTCCTCTTTCTCCACCTCTGCTAACCTACTCCAAAATTCCCCCTGTAAAGGCAGTTGCTGTGCCCTGTACTGGGTAGCTCCCTCATCTATTCCCCTAAGCACTTCCTCAACCTGAGCCAATGCCTTCCTACACACCGCCCCTTCATCCACAATGAGACCTAGCTCCTCGGCTATACCTACTGCATCCTCAATGGCCACAGAAGTCAGCCTATCAGGTATCAGGCGATTTAGGGCCTCACTCAGCCGATCTGCCAACTCTTCCTCGCTAATACCACAACCAGACAGCACCACCCCTTCAGGTAGATTAAGACCATCACCTAGCTTCTGAGTCTCTACCCCATTCTCCTTTTTCTCCTCCTCCTCCTCTTGACCCTGGGAGAGGTCAATGAGAATGACCTGCCTGGCCATGCCCTTCCAGGAGGCTAGCAGTTGGCGTTCCTTTTCCATGATGTTCCCACAGAACACAACGATGGCAGATGAGGCTCGGCACAGGAAGCTGAGGTGTTTCTCATGTGTGGCGGCATCCCCACGGAGGTTAGCAATCGCCACTGGCTCAGGGAAAACATCATGCTTGTGGTCGCCAGAAGGGAGGTACCAGCATAACTCCACTAGGCCATTGGCAAGCCTTAGAGGAAGTTGACCTTCCGCCATTCCCCGATGCAGAAAGCACTCATTGGAGCTCTGGGAACTTTCCATTACATGGCTCAGCACCTGTGACTTGGAGACACTGCAGTGGCCAAGCTTCACACAAGAGAGCAATGGCATCTTAGTGCTTGCCATGTCTCCCTCCAGGGTGCTACTGCATTCTGCCAGAGAGTGTGTCCTCCATTGTCCCACCACTGCTCGCAGAGACCAGAGCAGGAAACGCCATGGCTGGTCTGGGCCAATGGGGGGCAGAAGGAGAGGCACAGCAAACTGGCTCTGCGCCATCCGGGCCGTTATCTCCTGCTGCAGGAAGCTGTTGGCAGACATGTAGACAGCAGTCACCAGATCCAGGGGGTTGACGGCACACTGAGAGTCCTCCTCACCGAGCCCAGGAAGGGTCTCCTCTTGTGGGGCATCAGGTGGAGCTTTAGCAGGGGGTTGGCAGCAGGTGCTCCGGGCCTGGGGGCTGAGCAGCCAAAGTCGTTGAAGGAAGGCCCGGGGGAGGTACTTGGCCTGCAAGGGGGGCTGGTTATCCAGGCTCCAGGAGCTGATATCCAACATGGATGGCAGGTCCAGAGGGGTGGTCCAGAAAGCCTCCAGGCCCAACTTGAACAGAACCTCCTTCTGGGCCTTGTCAACTGGAGTCTCTGAAACATTGAAACATCTATCAGTTAGGTTGTGTTTCAATATAAATTATTTGGTCATCACAAAAGTACACACGGCATACTAAATCTAGTATTGATTTATGATTTACTGGTGTAGGGCCTTACAAAATATATTTGCTTCTGGACATGGGAACTTACTCTTCTTCTTGCTGCTTAATCTTTTGGACATCTTGCGGTTCACAGACATGGTGGGGATGGGTGTGTTTTTTCTTTATCACTGATTGGGCTATGGCAATGTTTGTCATCCACACCGGTCCTCAACACAGCCACAGGTTAATCTCCCACGTTTCCTTTGATACTGTCAAAATAATACATACAGTATATTAATGGAAATGTTCTCTTTTTTGCTATGAAATGTTTTCAGTGGTAGGTGGGGTTCAATAACTACTGTTTTACAACCCCCCTCCCCCCACCCTCCCCAGAAAGATAACATCTTCTTATGTTCACATTAAAGTGGACCTTTTGACTAAAAGGTCAGGTTAAGAGGGGAGCTAAACTGCCTCTGTCATATCTCTTAAAGAGGCGTCTGTTGATCAACACCTAGATCAGATAAGGGTTTCTCTACGTATGGAACCTACGTAATTTAGCAGGCTGGTTTTTCCTGTCTTTATCTGTCTGAAATGGTTTACAGGAGTAGGCTCTTTAATTTCAGTTAAAAGGCAATGAAACACAAAGAGCAAAATGTCATCTAACACCTTTAAACCCCAGCTGTCATCCATGCTTTGGAGATTAGGACCCTGGGATTGAGATGCTGTTAGAAAGCCCCATTCAGAAGTGACTGACTTTTTTCAACAGAACTAACAGGATCGTACACTTCACAGATACTGTAGCCAAGAAACTGGACCTCATACTCAGTCAGGAGAGCAGAGCTCATCTGTCCCTATCTGGCTCTCCAGAGAGCTAATACTGTAAGATAAACATTCTAGCCATAGGCTACAATGGTGGATATATACAGTGAGGGAAAAAAGTATTTGATCCCCTGCTGATTTTGTACGTTTGCCCACTGACAAAGAAATGATCAGTCTATAATTTTAATGGTAGGTTTATTTGAACAGTGAGAGACAGAATAACAACAAAAAAATCCTGAAAAATGCATGTCAAAAATGTTATACATTTATTTGCATTTTAATGAGGGAAATAAGTATTTGACCCCCTCTCAATCAGAAAGATTTCTGGCTCCCAGGTGTCTTTTATACAGGTAACGAGCTGAGATTAGGAGCACACTCTTAAAGGGACTGCTCCTAATCTCAGCTTGTTACCAGTATAAAAGACACCTGTCCACAGAAGCAATCAATCAATCAGATTCCAAACTCTCCACCATGGCCAAGACCAAAGAGCTCTCCAAGGATGTCAGGGACAATATTATAGACCTACACAAGGCTGGAATTGGCTACAAGACCATCACCAAGCAGTTTGGTGAGAAGGTGACAACAGTTGGTGCGATTATTCGCAAATGGAAGAAACACAAATGAACTGTCAATCTCCCTCGGCCTGGGGCTCCGTGCAAGATCTCACCTCGTGGAGTTGCAATGATCATGAGAACGGTGAGGAATCAGCCCAGAACTACACGGGAGGATCTCGTCAATGATCTCAAGGCAGCTGGGGCCAAGAAAACAATTGGTAACACACTACGCCGTGAAGTACTGAAATCCTGCAGCGCCCGCAAGGTCCCCCTGCTCAAGAAAGCACATACAGTGGGGAGAAGAAGTATTTGATACACTGCCGATTTTGCAGGTTTTCCTACTTACAAAGAATGTAGAGGTCTGTAATTTTTATCATAGGTACACTTCAACTGTGAGAGACGGGATCTAAAACAAAAATCCAGAAAATCACATTGTATGATTTTTTAGTAATTAATATGCATTTTATTGCATGACATAAGTTTTGATCACCTACCAACCAGTAAGAATTCCGGCTCTCACAGACCTGTTAGTTTTTCTTTAAGAAGCACTCCTGTTCTCCACTCATTACCTGTATTAACTGCACCTGTTTGAACTCGTTACCTGTATAAAAGACACCTGTCCACACACTCAATCAAACAGACTCCAACCTCTCCACAATGGCCAAGACCAGAGAGCTGTGTAAGGACATACAATTGTAGACCTGCACAAGGCTGGGATGGGCTACAGGACAATAGGCAAGCAGCTTGGTGAGAAGGCAACAACTGTTGGCGCAATCATTAGAAAATGGAAGAAGTTCAAGATGACGGTCAATCACCCTCGGTCTGGGGCTCCATGCAAGATCTCAACTTATGGGTCATCAATGATCATAAGGAAGGTGAGGGATCAGCACAAAACTACACGGCAGGACCTGGTCAATGACCTGAAGAGAGCTGGGACCACAGTCTCAAAGAAAACCATTAGTAACACACTACGCCGTCATGGATTAAAATCCTGCAGCACATGCAAGGTCCCCCTGCTCAAGCCAGCGCATGTCCAGGCCGTCTGAAGTTTGCCAATGACCATCTGGATGATCCAGAGGAGGAATGGGAGAAGGTCATGTGGTCTGATGAGACAAAAATAGAGCTTTTTGGTCTAAACTCCACTCGCCGTGTTTGGAGGAAGAAGAAGGATGAGTACATCCCCAAGAACACCATCCCAACTGTGAAGCATGGAGGTGGAAACATCATTCTTTGGAGATGCTTTTCTGCAAAGGGGACAGGACAACTGCACCGTATTGAGGGGAGGATGGATGGGGCCATGTATCATGAGATCTTGGCCAACAACCTCCTTCCCTCAGTAAGAGCATTGAAGATGGGTCGTGGCTGGGTCTTCCAGCATGACAATGACCCAAAACACACAGCCAGGGCAACTAAGGAGTGGCTCCGTAAGAAGCATCTCAAGGTCCTGGAGTGGCCTAGCCAGTCTCCAGACCTGAACCCAATAGAAAATCTTTGGAGGGAGCTGAAAGTCCGTATTGCCCAGCGACAGCCCCGAAACCGGAAGGATCTGGAGAAGGTCTGTATGGAGGAGTGGGCCAAAATCCCTGCTGCAGTGTGTGCAAACCTGATCAAGACCTACAGGAAACGTATGATCTCTGTAATTGCAAACAAAGGCTTCTGTACCAATTATTAAGTTCTGCTTTGCTGATGTATCAAATACTTATGTCATGCAATAAAATTCAAATTAATTACTTAAAAATCATACAATGTGATTTTCTGGATTTTTGTTTTATATTCCGTCTCTCACAGTTGAAGTGTACCTATGATAAAAATTACAGACCTCTACATGCTTTGTAAGTAGGAAAACCTGCAAAATCGGCAGTGTATTTCCTCTCAATCTTAAATAAACATGCCCCATTCAAAAAATACAGAACTAAGAACCGATATAGCCCCTGGTTCTCCTCAGACTTGACTGCCCTTGACCAGCACAAAAACATCCTGTGGCGTACTGCATTAGCATCAAATAGCCCCCGCGATATGCAACTTTTCAGGGAAGTTAGGAACCAATATACACAAGCAGTCAGGAAAGCAAAGGCTAACTTTTTCAAACAGAAATTTGCATCCTGTAGCACTAACTCCAAAAACGTTTTGGGACACTGTAAAGTCCATGGAGAATAAGAGCACTTCCTCCCAGTTGCCCACTGCACTGAGGCTAGGAAACACTATCACCACCGATAAATCTACAATAATCGAGAATTTCAACAAGCATTTTGCTACAGCTGGCAATGCTTTCCATCTGGCTACCACTACCCCGGCCACCAACTCTGCACCCTCCGCTGCAACTTGCCCATGCCCCCCCCCGCTTCTCCTTCACACAAATTCAGACAGCTGATGTTTTGAAAGCGCTGCAAAATCTGGACCCCTACAAATCAGCTGGGCTAGACAATCTGGACCCTTTCTTTCTAAAACTAGCCACCGAAATTGTCGCAACCCCTATTACTAGTCTGTTCAACCTCTCTTTCATAACGTCTGAGATCCCCAGAGATTGGAAAGCTGCCGCGGTCATCCCCCTCTTCAAAGGGGGTGACACTCTAGATCCAAACTGCTACAGACCTATATCCATACACAACCTATATCCATCCTGCCCTGCCTTTCGAAAGTATTTGAAAGCCAAGTTAACAAACAGATCACCGACCATTTCGAATACCACCGTACCTTCTCCGCTATGCAATCCGGTTTCCGAGCTGGTCATGGGTGCACTTCAGCCACGCTCAAGGTCCTAAACGATATTATAACCGCGATTGATAATAGACAGTACTGTGCAGCCGTCTTCATCGACCTGGCCAAGGCTTTCGACTCTGTCAACCACCGCATTCTTATTGGCAGACTAAATAGCCTTGGTTTCTCAAATGACTGCCTCGCCTGGTTCACCAACTACTTCTCAGATAGAGTTCAGTGTGTCAAATCGGAGGGCCTGTTGTCTGGACCTATGGCAGTCTCTATGGGGGTGCCACAGGGTTCAATTCTTGGGCCGACACTTTTCTCCGTGTATATCAATGATGTCGCTCTTGCTGCTGGTGACTCTCAGATCCACCTCTACGCAGACGACACCATTTTGTATACATCTGGCCCTTCATTGGACACTGTGTTAACAAACCTCCAAACGAGCTTCAATGCCATACAACACTCCTTCAGTAGCCTCCAACTGCTCTTAAACACTAGTAAAACTAAATGCATGCTTTTCAATCGAACGCTGCTGGCACCCGCCCACCCGACTAGAATCACCACTCTCGACGGGTCTGACCTAGAGTATGTGGACAACTACAAATACCTAGGTGTCTGGTTAGACTGTAAACTCTCCTTCCAGACTCACATAAAGAATCTCCAATCCAAAGTTAAATCTAGAATCGGCTTCCTATTTCGCAACAAAGCCTCCTTCACTCATGCTGCCAAACATGCCCTCGTAAAACTGACTATCCTACCGATCCTTGACTTTGGCGATGTCATTTACAAAATAGCCTCCAACACTCTACTCGGCAAATTGGATGTAGTCTATCACAGTGCCATCCGTTTTGTCTCCAAAGCCCCATACACTACCCACCACTGTGACCTGTACGCTCTTGTTGGCTGGTCCTCACTACATGTTCGTCGTCAAACCCACTGGCTCCAGGCCATCTATAAATCACTGCTAGGCAAATCCCCGCCTTATCTTAGCTCATTGGTAACCATAGCAGTACCCACCCGTAGTCTGTGCTCCAGCAGGTATATCTCACTGGTCATTCCCAAAGCCAACACCTCCTTTGGCCGCCATTCCTTCCAGTTCTCTGCTGCCAATGACTGGAACGAATTGCAAAAATCTCTGAAGCTGGAGACTCTTATCTCCCTCACTAACTTTAAGCATCAGTTGTCAGAGCACCTTACCGATCACTGCACCTGTACACAGCCCATCTGAAATTAGCCCACCCAACTACCTCATCCCTATATTGTTATTTATTTTGCTCTTTTGCACCCCAGTATCTCTATTTGCACATAATCTCTTGCACATCTAGCATTCCAGTGTTAATACTATTGTAATTATTTTGCACTATAGCCTATTTATTGCCTTACCTCCATAACTTGCTACATTTGCACACACTGTATATATATTTTCTGTTGTATTGTTGACTTTATGTTTTTTTACCCCATATGTAACTCTGTGTTGTTTTTATTGCACTGCTTTGCTTTATCTTGGCCAGGTCGCAGTTGTAAATGAGAACCTGTTCTCAACTGGCTTACCTGGTTAAATAAAGGTGAAATAAAAATAAAATAAAGTATCAAATACTTGTTCTCCCCACTGTATACAGGGCCGTCTGAAGTTTGCCAATGAACATCTGAATGATTCAGAGGAGAACTGGGTGAAAGTGTTGTGGTCAGATGAGACCAAAATCGAGCTCTTTGGCATCAACTCAACTCGCCGTGTTTGGAGGAGGAGGAATGCTGCCTATGACCCCAAGAACACCATCCCCGCCGTCAAACATGGAGGTGGAAACATTATGCTTTGGGGGTGTTTTTCTGCTAAGGGGACACGACAACTTCACCGCATCAAAGGGACGATGGACGGGGCCATGTACCGTCAAATCGTGGGTCGCCGGATGACGGATCACCACCTCAAGCTGAACCCTGGCAAGACGGAGCTGCTCTTCCTCCCCGGGAAGGACTGCCCGTTCCATGATCTCGCCATCACGGTAGACAACTCCGCTGTGTCCTCCTCCCAGAGTGCGAAGAGCCTAGGCGTGACCCTGGACAACACCCTGTCGTTCTCCGCCAACATCAAGGCGGTGACCCGCTCCTGCAGGTTCATGCTCTACAACATTCGGAGAGTGCGACCCTGCCTTACACAGGAAGCGGCGCAGGTCCTGGTCCAGGCACTTGTCATCTCCCGTCTGGACTACTGCAACTCGCTGTTGGCTGGGCTCCCTGCCTGTGCCATTAAACCCCTACAACTCATCCAGAATGCCGCAGCCCGTCTGGTGTTCAACCTTCCCAAGTTCTCTCACGTCACCCCCCTCCTCCGCACACTCCACTGGCTTCCAATTGAAGCTCGCATCCGCTACAAGACCATGGTGCTTGCCTTTGGAGCAGTGAGGGGAACGGCACCCCTGTACCTTCAGGCTCTGATCAGTCCCTACACCCAAACGAGGACATTGCGTTCATCCACCTCTGGCCTGCTGGCTCCCCTTCCTCTGCGGAAGCACAGCTCCCCCTCAGCCCAGTCAAAACTGTTCGCTGCTCTGGCACCCCAATGGTGGAACAAGCTCCCTCACGACGCCAGGACAGCGGAGTCACTCACCACCTTCCGGAGACATTTGAAACCCCACCTCTTTAAGGAATACCTGGGATAGGCTAAAGTATTCCTTCTAACCCCCCCCCCCCCCCCCCCCAAATTGTAAAGTGGTTATCCCACTGGCTATAGGGTGAACGCACCAATTTGTGAGTCGCTCTGGCTAAGAGCGTCTGCTAAATGACGTTAATGTGCCCTTGAGCAAGGCACTTAACCCTAATTGCTCCTGTAAGTCGCTCTGGTTAAGAGCGTCTGCTAAATGACTAAAATGTAATGTAAATGTGGGTGAGAACCTCCTTCCCTCAGCCAGGGCATTGAAAATGGGTCGTGGATGGGTATTCCAGTGTGACAATGACCCAAAACACACAGCCAAGGCAACAAAGGAGTGGCTCAAGAAGAAGCACATTAAGGTCCTGGAGTGGCCTAGCCAGTCTCCAGACCTTAATCCCATAGAAAATCTGTGGAGGGAGCTGAAGATTCGAGTTGCCAAAGGTCAGCCTCGAAACCTTAATGACTTGGAGAAGATCTGCAAAGAGGAGTGGGACAAAATCCCTCCTGAGATGTGTGCAAACCTGGTGGCCAACTACAAGAAACGTCTGACTTCTGTGATTGCCAACAAGGGTTTTGTCACCAAGTACTAAGTCATGTTTTGCAGAGGGGTCAAATACTTATTTCCCTCATTAAAATGCAAATCAATTTATAACATTTTTGACATGCGTTTTTCTGGATTTTTTTTGTTTTTATTCTGTCTCTTACTGTTCAAATAAACCTACCATTAAAATTATAGACTGATCATGTCTTTGTCAGTGGGCAAACGTACAAAATCAGCAGGGGATCAAATACTTTTTTCCCTCACTGTACAGCCCATGAGCAAAGTATTACTCTATCTGTCTGGGTCCTAAGAGTCATCTTAGAGGACACGCTAGGATATCAGTGTCTTACAGTTTTACATTAGTTAAATACTATGATAACATGTAGAATTTGAAGGTATAAAACAGGTCAATACAGCAAGTCCAGAATAGATTGATTATGTCTGGTAAACACTCTTGGTAAATGTTATACATATATACTATTAATATCGTAAATATCCATCAGTATGGACAATCATGCTCCAAACAAACATAGTTCTTACCTGTGATATATACTTCTTTTTACAACTTCTGGATAAACCAATGAATGGTGTAGATGTTGTACCCATGAAAGTGTGACAGAATGACCCTCTCTCTCTCTGGGGGAATTCTTATACCTGTGCTTTGTTATCAGATACATTCCTGGAGATATCTAATCCTCCTTGTACATATTGAACGTGCGCACGCACATAGGTAAGACAGGGGAATCACATCAGGGATAGTGATCTTTAGTTTAACAGGTTGGCAGGAGCGAATGACATGTTTCACCTGCAGTTGATGTAGAACATGAACTTGATAACAGCACTCACACACACATACAGACACCAACCAATAGGATGACATGGGGCTGATTCACAGGGGTCAAAGGTGACACAAATGACAACATGATGCACACTGGTTGGGGCCATCACTGATCTACGTGAGAGATCAGATTATTAAAATCACATTGTTAACATTACTCCCCTATTGGTTTGAGGCACACACTGAACATTCTTTACCTGGAAAGCTGTGTCATAAGAGTATCCGAGACAGTCAGAAGTGTTAGTTAATGAGGCATGGGCAGCATGTTTAAACTCTATCATCACAGGCACAGTATAGTGCCATTCCAGGACATAGACGTTATGCTGTGGTTAAAGTGCCTCAGAAGTCAAAGGAGAGAGGAGTTGCAGATTAAAATACAAAACACACTGACTTTAACTCAGCTATACAAAATATGTTTGATGATTAATATTACAGTATATTCGTTCAATGTTTGGAGATAAGCACATTTCATAATCTTTTGTGAAACTCTCTTAGTTGACAACATTATAATTCCAGAGTGCTAGTCAGTGGGTTGGCAAACACCAGCCCAACATGATTTCCTTTCCTAGGAATCGCTTTGTGTGCTTTTCAGGAAAACATCCACTGGGCACAAACCTTGTTGACTCAACATTGTTTCAACGTAAATTTGTCAACATATTGTGACGTGGAATCTACGAGGAAAATACATTGGATTTGAAAAAATGCATCAATGTAAACTGTTGTTTGGAGAGTGAAATTTCAACCACACGATTATTTATCAAGGTAACCACATTTCAGAAAAGACTAACCTTGTATAAAATATGTTGAATTTGTACATTTAAAACAAGGTCAGATCGTCAACATCATATTCTGATAGAATTTATCTATCTACAGTTACCCTTTGGTCACCCATCCAGGGTTTTAACCAAGCCCTGCTATGATATTTGTCATGACTATTATCAATGTGCTATTGTGAGAATGACTGTTGAGAGATCTCCACTTAAAAATGAAATAGATTCACTGTTGCTATCAAAGCCATTCCAAAGGGTAGGTTTAACAGAGCAAATTAAATGTGACCATACTTTATCACTCATTTATCATCAACGCTGCTATTTAGTGCCTTCAGAAAGTATGAATACCCCTTGACTTATTCTACATTTTGTTGTGTTACAGCCTGAATTCAAAATGGATAAATGTTTTATTTTTTTTCATCCATCTACACACAATACACCATAATGATAAAGGGAAAACATGTTTTTATAAATGTTTGCAAATGTGCTGAGAATGAAATACAGAAATATCTAATTTACATAAGTATTCACACCCCTGAGTCAATAAATGTTAGAATCACCTTTGGCAGCGATTACAGTGCCCCAGGGCAGTGACTGGGGACATTGCCCTGTGTAGGGTGCTGTCTTTCGGATGGGATGTTAAACGGGTGTCCTGACTCTCTGTGGTCACTAAAGATCCCATGGCACTTATTGTAATAGTAGGGCTGTTAACCCCGGTGTACTGGCTAAATTCCCAATCTGGCCCTCATACCATCATGGCCACCTAATTATCCTCAGCTTCCAATTAGCTCACTCCTCTCCCCTGTAACTCTTCCCCAGGTTGTTGTTGTAAATGATAATGTGTTCTCAGTCAACATACCTGGTTAAATAAAAAATAGCTCTGGTTGATTTAAAATGTAATGATGTTATATTGTGTTTGGTTGTCAACGCAACCAAATATCATAACATTTGAAGGAGACGGTTCTTCTGCTTGAATAGTTACATCTGTGTCACTGACTTAATTTGGCTTTAATTCCAGTTTGTCTACAAATGAATAACCCTCTACTGCACATCATTGCCTTCAGGCAACAGAAAACCCTTTTGTCCCTCACACCCCCTAAATTTGTACAATTCCTACACATGGCAGTATGTGATGACATGTCTGTAAACAATCCAAATGAGGTGCAGAAGTTGGTATGATGTATCAATTGGGGGAGGGACATTCTTTTAGGAATCAGAGTGACGTGAGCGTATGGTTTAAGATACATTTCATTATTTTGCATGTTTGAATATAGATAACGTGACAATAAAACATACAGTATGTACTTGTGTAGGAACCTCTAAATAAGCATATTTGATAGGTTTTGAACATATTTTGTTTTTATATATACTGTATATTCAAAAAATGTACTTTTGTTTTTTTGCCTCAGGGCAACTTTGTGCAGTTAGGCAATTGTTATTTGTTTTGCCTCAGGGCAATGTTGTGCAGGCTACTTTTCAGGGCAATATCATGCTCAATGAACTACATGTCATTTGATGTAAAATGATCATGGTCAATGGTCAATGTTTTTGCCAACATATCCACTGACATTCACAGCCAATGGACACAGGGACATTCTATGGGTGAAAGGAGACTAATTTAGCACTTAGGATAACACCCTCTAATAGTGAGGACAGTGAGCTTGAGGACAGTGACAGCGAAGAAGAATGGACCCCGGAATCAGGTTTGAGAGGCAGTGAAATAAGAGTTTATGCCGAACTTGTATTTTCTTATGAAAATATTGCTTGTTTCTACTATATTTCACTTAATAAATGTTCTGAAAATAACAGATTTTCATTGGTGTTTTAGTGCCCTTATGGCACAGCGTTGCCCTGAGACAACAACAGAAAATTCTGGGTGTGGGGGGTAAAAGTGATTTTTAATTATTGAATTATTGAAATTATTGATAAATTATTAGAAAGCCTAAAACTTCCCAAATAGGATGGAATATTGGTTTTAATGAAAAAACAAAATGTGTGCTGTAGAGGGATAATTGATATGTTGGATTCACGTCTCCATCTCAACCAAAAATATTAGTTAAAGAATAGGACAATCAAATGTTTTTTAAAGTGCATTTAAAGTTTGATTTGATTTAGTCCTATTCTCCTACTTGTCTCTTAGCTAAGTAGGATTGCAAATTTATCAACTTTTAAAGCAGAATAACTTTTCCATGTTTCCTCCAACTACAGTGTATGATATACCATTTTAAAGCTCTTACATTTGATAGCAGCCTCAATAGAGAAATCCGGACACATTTTGTTGTGGTGGCTGGGCCAATAAAATAAATCACTTGAAATACATGTTGAATACTGAACATTTACTTGTCTAAATATCTCCTCAATAAGTTATTGGCTTTCTTTCTCATTCAATTAGGAATCTTTCAAATAAAATTCACACTGATAATGCCTAGACTCTGAAGCACCTGAGAATATTTTTAAGCACTATTATTCCAGATGGACTGATCTAGTATGGCCAATGCTAAATCAGGAGATGGGTTTTCTGATAACATGGTGAGTTGAAGTTGTCGAGCTTCGCATTGCAAAATGGAAAGACTACTGTACAAATTAAAGTGGTTCCATAGTGGAAGAAATTAGGCCTACCACACGAGGGCAGCGTAGAACAATTCTTGACGCCGTATGTTGACAGATCTCTGGATTTCTGTTCTCTGCGTGACATAGCCTACTGTATGCCCATAATATGATAAGGTTTAACATTGATAACACCATCCTTAGAATACCCATTGATTTTATGTAGGCCTAATGTTAGAGAGCTATTTAGCGTTATCTATGGCCTATCAAACACTGTTGACTTGTAGCCAACCCTATGCTTTAGGAAAGGATTTTAGAATTCATATTTTAGTCATTTAGCAGACACTCTTATCCAGGGCGATTTACAGGAGCAATTAGGGTTAACAGCCTTGCTCAAGGGCACATCGGCATATTTTTCACCTAGTTGGCTAGGGGATTCGAGCCAGCAACCTTTTGGTTACTGGCCCTACGCTCTTAACCGCTAGACTACCTGAAATATCAGCATGTAGACAAAACAGGCCTTTAGAATTATTTCAAATACAATCGATGGCAAACAGGTTGGAATGGAAATGGCTCCTGCTGAAAATAGAAGACTCTATGGTGTAGGCTACCAAAATATTTGATAAACTTAAAAATATTGTTTTACAAAGTAAAATAAGAGAGAGATAGGCTTTTGGCATGAGCGAATCGGCCATCACCAGCGAGTGAGCTGCACATCATTGAGTCAGTGAAACTGGAAAGCATTTTTAGGACTATAATTTCTCCTCATATTGTTGCCTAAAATATGTCTCCACACACCTAGGACTAGGCTACTGATGAATTCAAGACAGGGTCGTTTTTATTGATCTCAGACTCTCAGTTTGTCAGCTTCAAAGTAGCCTGCCATTTCGATCATTTGTGCGGTATGAAAAAATATTCTGCCAAAGAATCCAGTCATGTAAAATGACGTAGAATTGCATGAAATACATTTATAAAAGGCCAAATAAGCTACAAAAAAATCCCCCTTGTGTGCAACTTCTGTAAGTGCCTCTACTCTACTGCTCTATGCCACTACGCAAATGTGATGATATGCATGCAATGCTTTATTATAAAGGTGATTCTTTTTTCATGCGTTCCGGTACCTCAGAACTCCCCAGGTCACCCTCCTCTCGTGCTCACTGTTTGTTCTGGCACCTCCCGCTTTACAAATTAAGCACTGGAGAGAGAGATTGAGAGAGATTGCATCCCCTCACTCTCCATGAGGGGTGTCACACTAATTCCATGGAGGGCCTAGTGTCTGCGGGTTTTTGGATTTTCCTTTCAATTAAAACTTAGACAACCAGGTGAGGGGAGTTCTTTACTAATTAGTGACCTTAATTCATCAATCAAGTACAAGGGAGGAGCAGACACTCGGCCCCCTGGAATGAGTTTGACACGTGCAAACGAAGTCAAAGTCGATGTTCTGTGTCTGCATGTACTCTATATGATAGTGTTCAACTTCGAAATCTATTAGCTATATCAAAAAATTCTGAATTTGTAATTATAGTAATCACAGAAAGTGACATGATAATAATAGCCTACATATAGGTCAGGGATGGGAAACTCTAGTCTGTAGGGGCTGATTGGCGACACCCTTTTTCCCCAGTTTTAGTTGACACACACCTGACTCCAATAATCAACTAATCATGGTATTCAGTTTAGAATGTAATTAGTTTAATCTGGTGTGTTAGCTAGGGCTGGGAAAAAAGTGTGACACCAATCAGGCCCCCTCTGACTGGATTTGCCCATCCCTGATATATGTGATCAATTGGTTAATTGATGACATTTAATTGACAATTGACATCCACTCAACTTCCAGGATGAGGAAGAATACTACCCTTCCTCCCCTTTCTTCTGTATGGCAGCCCAGAGCTCTGTGGAGGACAGCTCCCCTGAGCAGTCTGACCGGTCGCCCAGGAGGCCTCCATATACCCTCACTGTCCTCGTGGCTGCCAATCTGGAGCCTCGCTCGCCTACCCAGGGCAGGCCCCGCGGGATCCGCAAGACTCCTCGCTCTGCCCGGCCTCTCAAGCTGCTGGAGATGGCCCCTTCACAACTGAAGCCTACCCCACGCCTCTGGAGGCCCCGTTCCTCCCGTATGCTCGGCACCGTCCTGCCCCCCTGCGGGAAATCCATGCCTCCCCTGTCCCCAAGGTGAAGAGCAAAGCAGGGAAGTGATGCAGCCAGGACCCCCTCCCTGGTATTGATGCCGTTGGCCAGAGAGTCAGCCAAGAAGTCTGCAGGCCGCAGGGTTCACTTCGAGTGCATAATAGAGAGATATATGTGATAGTATACAAATGTAAGCTAGGTTTGAACAGTCAATTTGCCATCTATACTGAACAAAAATATGAATGCAACATGTAAAGTGTTGGTCCCATGTTTCATGAGTGGAAATAAAAGATCCCAGAAATTTTCCATAGGCAAAAAAGCTTATTTATCTCAAATTCTGTACACAAATTTGTTTACATCCCTGTTAGTGAGCATTTCTCCTTTCCCAAGATAATACATCCACCTGACAGGTGTGACATATCAAGAAGTTGATTAAACAGCATGATCATTACACAGGTACACCTTGTGCTGGGGACAATAAAAGGCCACTCTAAAATGTGCAGTTTTGTCACACAACATATTGTCACAGATGTCTCAAGTTTTGAGGGAGCATGCGATTGGCATGCTGACTGCAGGAATGTCCACCAGAACTGTTGCCAGAATTGAATGTACATTTCTCTACCATAAGCCGTCTCCAGCGTCATTTTTGAGAATTTGGCAGGCTTTGATTTTGTTTTGATGTGTTTTGTGACAGTGTTCCTGAATAGAACCCCAGGCAGAGTGATTGAAGAGAAGATTATAATAGGCTACATTATGCCAGGTCCAATGCAATGGTGACTACAAATTCCCAGGACCAATGGGATGGTGAGTACAGATTCCCAGGTCGAATGGGATGGTCAGTACAGATTCCCAGGACCAATGGGATAGTGAGTATAGACATCCAGGACCAGTGGGTTGATGAGTATATACTCCCAGGACCAATGGGATGATGAGTACATATTCCCAGGACCAATGGGATGGTGAGTATAGACTCCCAGGACCAATGGGATGGTGAGTATAGATTGCCTGTGGGAGTAGGCCACGTCTTCGGCGCCCGGAACCATCACAGCCTGGGTCCCGACTGACTAGACAAGACCAGAGCTGTCCAGACCAGAGGTGACCAGACCAGAGCTGAAGGTCAGAAACAAGCACCAGCATTAACAAATCAAACACTTCATAATGACTTTGAGAAAAAAGGATAAGCTCTTTTTGACCAGTTTACTGTAAAGTTACCCGTAAAGTAAATATCTGTGTTCCCTATCTGACCTCATAACCTTGGTGTGTGTTGATTGTACAGGTTACTGCACTGGTAGAATTAGTATTCTGTGCCTGTTGTTGAATCCTCAGACTTGGTACATGGGACCAGGGAGAAGCAGCAGGGATGGCACTTATCAAATGGACCATGTAGCAGAGCCGGTGAGAAGCCCGTCACCCCTGATATACAGGTAAGGGGTCCAATCACCTTCTCACACACACACACAGAGAAGTCAAATGGCACTGCGGGACACTGATTACATATTTCTCACCATCTTTGTGTGTGCAGATTGCAGGGAACTGTGGCAGTCAGACAGATGTACCTGCAGTCAAGAGGCAAATCCAAGTGGAGATGACAACAAAGTTTAACAAACAGCTCCATCCCTGACCACTTCAGATCTTTTTTTACACTATGAATAAATGTCATCAAAATGATTACATTCAAACTGTTAAATGGTAGTGTGGTCTCATTTCCTTTAATCAACTAATACGATTACTATATCTCTCCTCACTGGCTGTATATCCTCCATGAACAGAGCCTTCTGGCCATACAGACTATTCAAACTTCCCATTATGAATATGAATTAGACAGTTAGTGTCTAGACAAAGACTGCCTGTAAGTCATTTTCATAATCTGGAGTATTAATAGACCGGGTAAATGTATGACCGGAGAGAGAGAGAGAGAGAGAGAGAGAGAGAGAGAGAGAGAGAGAGAGAGAGAGAGAGAGAGAGAGAGAGAGAGAGAGAGAGAGAGAGAGAGAGAGAGAGAGAGAGAGAGAGAGAGAGAGAGAGAGAGAGAGAGAGGTAAATATGCAGGGATGATGAAACAGGGTAGACTGTTTTCAATTAGCCTAACAGAAATGACATTCAATGATTTAATTAGTCTCTCCTATCTAAGACACCGAGCACAATAGTGGTTTGACAGGTTACAATACAGTAACCTACAGAGAGATGATAGGAAAGTATTACTGCAGCTTAGTGTCAGTAACTTAGACATATGGAAGCAATAACCAGTTTCTATCAGAATGCATTTCATTTTCTTTTAAATTGTATTATATCTCACTTCACACTGATGTGAGTTTGCACAGACGTATTAAAACCAGTCTATTTAAACCTGAGAGATATATTGGGTTGTATGTGGGAGGTTAGCTGGAGTGTGTCAGTCTGTCCTCTATAGGTGTAGATGAGGGGTTTTGGCACCATCGAATGAAATGATGACAGGCTGAGTGTACTGCTCTTTCTTTCTTTCTTTCTTTCTTTTTTTCTTTCTTTCAACAACAAGCCAAAGCATAAATTCTAGGCCCATACAGTATGTTTAAAACTTTCAAAAATATATGCAGTTTTATATGTATTTCGACAATAAGCAATATCACTTATGCAGTAGCCCTCCAAAAATAACACTAGAAAACGGGTATGATGTGTACAGTATGCATTTGTTATGTGTACCCCTGCAACTGCGGCTTTGATGGTAATAACACATATATTCAATCAGATCAAGTGTTAACCGGCGAGAGCCGACACCGGCTTAGCGGATGTTTTGGCGTTGTCGGAGGTGTAACTACATCGGAGCGGTCAAATCGGTGAGCAGCTGCTCTTGTGATCATTGTTATGAAGCCACACCTGTCCCACTCGCGTTAGAAGTTCAGAACGGCTATATAGGAATATGCCTCTCAAATTGAAAATCATTAAATAAAATAATGAGGATTTCTATCAGCCTAATGGAGGTGTAGATTACATCTCACATTCCAGTGTTCAAACTTGTAAACAAGGCTGCATGGGATTTCTCTGAATGTGTAGCCAATGGCAATGTCCGCATTAGGTATTATGCCAGGAGCCTCTTGTGCATTTGACAGCTCTAATACATTTTCACCGCCAAAACAACCGCTATGCGGATGTCGGCTAAAGCAGATCTGATTAAATCGAGACCTACATTTGCTCACAAATCACTTACAGGGCACATTCCTTTGGGCACAAGTGTATCTTCTCTAAGGGGCAGAACAGGAGATGGTGAGGTGGGACAGCTCTTCTCTTTGGTCTTTGTGTCACATTTGTTAAGATCTGAATTATGAAAGAAGCTTGTGGGACTGGGACCTTGTTCTGTCCAGCTGTGTTTTGTTTTGTTCTGTTGTGTTCTGTTGTTTGATGCACCTTCTGGACACCTTCTGTGGTCTGACCCTCTCTGCCCTGCCTGCCCTGCAGCTGACCTTATCACAGTCAGCACACAAACACACACACGCATGCACACACACATACAACCACACACATTTAAACACATTATGTAGCCACACAGAGCACACACAACAAACACCAACAGAATGTAGGCTTGATGTAAGCGTCAGAGAGACTACACAAACACATCACGTGGACTGCATCATTTTCACTGATGAATCCCGGTTTCAACTGTACCGGGCAGATGGCAGACAACGTGTATAGCATCATGTGGGCGAGCGGTTTGCTGATGTCAACATTGTGAACAGATTGCTCCATGGTATTGGTGGGGTTATGGTATGGGCAAGCGTACGGACAACAAACATAATAGCATTTTATCGATGGCAATTTGAATGCACAAAGACACCGTGACGAGATCCTTTGGCCCATTGTCGTGCCATTCATCTGCCACCATCACCTGCATGGCCCCATGTCGCAAGGATATGTAGACAATTCCTGGAATCTAAAAAAGTCCCAGTTCTTCCATGGCCTGCATACTCACCAGACATGTCAACCATTGAGCAAGTTTAAGATGCTCTGGATCGACGTGTACGACAGCGTGTTCCAGTTCCCGCCAATAGCCAGCAATTTTGCACAGCCATTGAAGAGGAGTGGGACAACATTCCACAGGCTACAATCAACAGCCTGATCAACTCTATGCGAAGGAGACGTGTCGCGCTGCATGAGCCAAATGGTGGTCACACCAGATACTGACTGGTTTTCTGATCCACGCCTCTACCTTTTTTTTTTTAAAGGTATCTGTGAGCAGCAGATGCATATCTCTATTCCCAGTCATGTGAAATCCATAGATTAGGGCCTAATGAATTTATTTCAATTTACTGATTTCCTTATATGAACTGTAACTCTGTAAAATCTTTGAAATTGTTGCATGTTGGTCCTCTGTAGCTCAATTGGTAGAGCACGGCGCTTGTAACGCCAGGGTAGTGGGTTCGATCCCCGGGACCACCCATACGTAAAAATGTATGCACACATGACTGTAAGTCGCTTTGGATAAAAGCGTCTGCTAAATGGCATATTATTATATTATTATATAATTACTTCACATCACTTACTGAATGTTCTGTGAATCCATTTCAGAAGATAACGTTGGGATTGTAATTTGCAAACAGATCTGACATCACACAACTTCACATTTCCCTTTTACAAAATGTGCCAGTCTATAAAAGTGTAGTTAAAAGGGAAAAATGTTTTTTTACAGCCAGTGTACCTGAATTGGGCCCGGCTCTACAATGGGGCAAAAGGGGGCATTGCCCCCTCAGTTAAATCTAAGTTTTAGTTTTATGTCCCTATATAACACATTCTCATATTTAAATAGATTATCCGAAACTTCTCATCCATCCTCCAAAACACACTCTCTCTCCGCGCTCCGAGTAGGCTGTTGTTGTTGCATTGTGCCCATAGAAAAAAATCCATAGAAGGGACTTGCCACCTCTAACCCTGACAATTTGACTGGTACACTCATGGGTACACTTGCAATGGCTGCCAGTCCTGACTTAAATGGGCATGTCCGTTGTATGAATTCTATGTCTGTGGTTGTTCCGGCCTTTCGCAAATTTCTAAAAACAATCACAGGAAAAAGTTGTTTGGAAAGCAAATGCCTAATGCTGAAAAGAGAAGACTAATCGGAGCCTAGGTCCAAAAGGCTTCTTAACAGCTTCTACCCCCAAGCTATAAGACTCCTGAACAGCTAATCATGGCTACCCGGACTATTTGCATTGTGTTACAGCCTGAATTAAAAATGGACTGAATCAAAAAAAAAAACACCCATCTACACACAACACATCATAATGATAAAGTGAAAACATGTTTTTAGAAATGTTTGCAAATTATCGCTTAATATTATTTTCTGTATTCTTCAAGCTCTGTAAAATTGGTTGTTGATCATCGCAAGACAACTATTTTCAGGTCTTGCCATATATTTTTAAGTAGATTGAAGTCAAAACTGTAACTCGGCCACTCAGAAACATTCACTGTCTTCTTGGTAAGAAACTCCAGTATAGATTTGGCCTTGTGTTTTAGGTTATTGTCCTACTGAAAGGTGAATTCATCTCCCAGTGTCTGGTGGAAAGCAGACTGAACCAGGTTTTCTTCTAAGATTTTGCCTGTGCTTAGCTCCATTCAGTTTCTTTTTTATCCTGAAAAACTCCCCAGTCCTTAATGATTACAAGCATACCCATAACATGATGCAGCCACCACTATGCTTGAAAATATGGAGAGTGGTACTCAGTAATGTGTTGCATTGGATTTCCTAATATTGTACAACCAGTGTTTTCTGTCTTTTCTGGGCTATTGGTTGCATTCACGACAAGGTCATTTTTATCTCAGTTTGTCAATGTCCATGTAGCCGCTCATTTCAGTCAATTGTGTGGTATTAAAACAAGATTCTGCTAATGTCTCCAGTCATGTAGGCTAAATTACATACAATTGCATGAAATGCTTTTATGAAAGGCAAAAAAAAATCCGGACACTGTGTGCAAATCCTATAAACTCCTCTGCTCAACTGTATTACACTGGGTACACATTTATTTCAATGTCATTTGTCAACCTGTTGTGACGTGGAATCTATAAACACCAGTACTGTTTTCATCTCATTTCAACCAGCTTTGTAAACATTAAAACATTCAACTTAAATACAATGACTTAACCTGATTAACAGGTTGTTACATCAATCTAATTTCAACATAATCATCAGAACTATGTATACGTTGAAATTGTGTTGAAAATTCCACTTAGAAATTATTCAATTCCTTTTCATTCAATATAATTGTATATTGGGTGGTTGAAATTATGTTGAATTTCATATTTGATTAGACATATTTTATTTGACCTTGTTTCAATGTTGATAGTAAAATGGTATGTTTGAATCAACGTCTTGTTTCAACGTCATGCCATCAACCTAAATAAAGGTATATTTAAATAAAATGTGAAGCCACTGTCCAGGGATTCCTGCCTGAACAGTGACTCCTACTGGTATGTGAGGGGTAATGCACTTGCGTGAGAACGAGTCTACCGTCTATGCTTAGCTTTGGAAATAAGCTGTGTTCATTTTAGCTGAGCTATCATGTCAATACATTTAGAGATTAATTAGCTTCCATACTCATTTGCGTAGACTACCAAAATAACATGACTTACTTTTCTTCTGAGTGAGGTTGGGTTTATGTAGGTTACATTGACATCTGATTTGCCCAAAGGACACCATCATTCCAATGTGAAGGTCAATTGGATCTTTAGAAGTTTAGAAGTAGTTACCATTAGCGCAATATAGGATGCCAAATTCATGATATTAATAATAAACTTTTACCTTCGGATATTGTCTTTTATATAAACTCAGCAAAAAAAGAAACGTCCTTTTTTCAGGACCCTGTCTTTCAAAGATAATTAGTAAAAATCCAAATAACTTCACAAATCTTCATAGTAAAGGGTTTAAACACTGTTTCCCATGCTTGTTCAATGAACCATAACAATTAATGAACATGCACCTGTGGAACGGTCGTTAAGACACTAACAGCTTACAGACGGTAGGCAATTAAGGTCACAGTTCTGAAAACTTAGGACACTAAAGAGGCCTTTCTACTGACTCTGAAAAACACCAAAAGAAAGGTGCCCAGGGTCCCTGCTCATCTGCGTGAACGTGCCTTAGGCATGCTGCAAAGAGGCATGATGACTGCAGATGTGGCCAGGGCAGTAAATTGCAATGTCCATACTGTGAGACACCTAAGGCAGCGCTACAGGGAGACAGGACGGACAGCTGATCGTCCTCGCAGTCGCAGTAACAACACCTGCACAGGATTGGTACATCCAAACATCATACCTGTGGGACAGGTACAGGATGGCAACAACAACTGCCCGAGTTACACCAGGAACGCACAATCCCTCCATCAGTGCTCAGACTGTCCGCAATAGGCTGAGAGAGGCTGGACTGAGGACTTGTAGGCCTGTTGTAAGGCAGGTCCTCACCAGACATCACCGGCAACAACGTCGCCTATGGGCACAAACCCACCGTCGCTGGACCAGACAGGACTGGCAAAAAGTGCTCTTCACTGACGAGTCGCGGTTTTGTCTCACCAGGGGTGATGGTCGGATTCGCGTTTATCGTCGAAGGAATGAGCGTTACACCAAGGCCTGTACTTTGGAGCGGGATCGATATGGAGGTGGAGGTGGAGGGTCCGTCATGGTCTGGGGTGGTGTGTCACAGCATCATCGGACTGAGCTTGTTGTCATTGCAGGAAATCTTAACGCTGTGCATTACAAGGAAGACATCCTCCTCCCTCATGTCGTACCCTGAGGGAGGAGGATGTCGTCCTGACATTACCCTCCAGCATGACAATGCCACCAGCCATTCTGCTCGTTCTGTGCGTGATTTCCTGCAAGACAGGAATGTCAGTGTTCTGCCATGGCCAGCGAAGAGCCCGGATCTCATTCCCATTGAGCACGTCTGGGACCTGTTGGATCGGAGGGTGGGGTGGGGTAACATCTCACAGCAAGAATTGGCAAATCTGGTACAGTCCATGAGGAGGAGATGCACTGCAGTACTTAATGCAGCTGGTGGCCACACCAGATACTGACTGTTACGTTATTCAATTTATGTTAGTCACATGTCTGTGGAACTTGTTCAGTGTATGTCTCAGTTGTTGAATCTTGTTATGTTCATGCAAATATTTACACATGTTAAGTTTGCTGAAAATAAACACAGTTGACATTGAGAGGACGTTTCTTTTTTTGCTGAGTTTATGTTATTCATTATATACACTGATTGTACAAAACATTAAGAACACCTGCTTTTCCCATGATGTAGACTGACCAGGTAAATCCAGGTGAAAGCTTTGATCCCTTATTGATGTCACCTGTTAAATTCACTTAAATCAGTGTAGATGAAGGGGAGGAGACAGGTTAAAGAAGGATTGTTAAGCTTTGAGACAATTGAGACATGGATTATGTATGTGTGCCATCATTGTGTATGTGTGCCATCATTGTGTATGTGTGCCATTATTATTATTTATTATTATTATTTATTATTATTATTATTATATTCAGAGGGTGAATGGGCAAGACAAAATATTTTAGTGCCTTTGAACTTTAAATGTACTTCAAATAAAGTTGGATTTGATTCAGTCCTATTCTTCAACTTCTTTTGGTTGTGATGGACACGTGAATTCAACATATGAATTATTAACTTGAAGATGAAATTTGAAATCAACCAACCATCCTTCATATAAAAGATATCCAAAGGTAAAAGTTTTATTAATATCATGAATTTGGCATCCTATTTATAGGACTGATTTTTTTCAATCACTTAGGTGCAATTTTCACATGGATGTGGTACATGTCTAAGACTAAAAATCTAAACAGATCCTCAAAATGTCTCATGCTTCAAAACAACAAACAAATTCACACAAAGTCACTTGTTCACTGGACCAAATCATGCATATTCAGTCTAAGTATCTGCTTTTCAAAATGCAATATTTTGATATGATTTTCTTGTCATTTGTTAAGAATACAATTAACTATCACTTAATTACATTGAACTGAACCAAAATTATGTAGTGCCTAGTGAACATATAGTTTGATAACTGCTGAAAAAAGTATTTAGTCAGCCACCAATTGTGCAAGTTCTCCCACTTAAAAAGATGAGAGGCCTGTAATGTTCATCATAGGTACACGTCAACTATGACAGACAAATTGAGGAAAAAAAATCCAGAAAATCACATTGTAGGATTTTTTATGAATTTATTTGCAAATTATGGTGGAAAATAAGTATTTGGTCACCTACAAACAAGCAAGATTTCTGGCTCTCACAGACCTGTAACTTCTTCTTTAAGAGGCTCCTCTGTCCTCCACTCGTTACCTGTATTAATGGCACCTGTTTGAACTTGTTATCAGTATAAAAGACACCTGTCCACAACCTCAAACAGTCACACTCCAAACTCCACTATGGCCAAGACCAAAGAGCTGTCAAAGGACACCAGAAACAAAATTGTAGACCTGCAACAGGCTGGGAAGACTGAATCTGCAATAGGTAAGCAGCTTGGTTTGATAAAATCAACTGTGGGAGCAATTATTAGGAAATGGAAGACATACAAGACCACTGATAATCTCCCTCGATCTGGGGCTCCACGCAAGATCTCACCCCGTGGGGTCAAAATGATCACAAGAACGGTGAGCAAAAATCCCAGAACCACACGGGGGGACCTAGTGAATGACCTGCAGAGAGCTGGGACCAAAGTAACAAAGCCTACCATCAGTAACACACTACGCCGCCAGGGACTCAAATCCTGCAGTGCCAGACGTGTCCCCCTGCTTAAGCCAGTACATGTCCAGGCCCGTCTGAAGTTTGCTAGAGTGCATTTGGATGATCCAGCATTTGGAGAATGTCATATGGTCAGATGAAACCAAAATATAACTTTTTGGTAAAAACTCAACTCATCGTGTTTGGAGGACAAAGAATGCTGAGTTGCATCCAAAGAACACCATACCTACTGTGAAGCATGGGGGTGGAAACATCATGCTTTGGGGCTGTTTTTCTGCAAAGGGACCAGGACGACTGATCCGTGTAAAGGAAAGAATGAATGGGGCCATGTATCGTGAGATTTTGAGTGAAAACCTCCTTCCATCAGCAAGGGCATTGAAGATGAAACGTGGCTGGGTCTTTCAGCATGACAATGATCCCAAACACACCGCCCGGGCAACGAAGGAGTGGCTTCGTAAGAAGCATTTCAAGGTCCTGGAGTGGCCTAGCCAATCTCCAGATCTCAACCCCATAGAAAATCTTTGGAGGGAGTTGAAAGTCTGTGTTGCCCAGCGACAGCCCCAAAACATCACTGCTCTAGAGGAGATCTGCATGGAGGAATGGGCCAAAATACCAGCAACAGTGTGTGAAAACCTTGTGAAGACTTACAGAAATCGTTTGACCTGTGTCATTGCCAACAAAGGGTATATAGCAAAGTATTGAGAAACTTTTGTTATTGACCAAATACTTATTTTCCACCATAATTTGCAAATAAATTCATTAAAAATCCTACAATGTGATTTTCTGGAAAAAATATTCACATTTTGTCTGTCATAGTTGACGTGTACCTATGATGAAAATTACAGGCCTCTCTCATCTTTTTAAGTGGGAGAACATGCACAATTGGTGGCTGACTAAATACTTGTTTTCCCCACTGTATCAATTTGATATCAATTTATGTTGGAAGGTAAAGCCAAATCCTATGTGGATGTAAATAGTACTATACATCATCATTCTCCATCAGCCAGTGTGCTTCAATAGGACGAAGTGGAAAGATTTTTTTGAAAGTGACAAGCAAAACATTTTGGGACTATGTCAACCAGTGGTGGAAAAAGTAGCCAATTTTCATACTTGAGTCATTTTCTATTAAGGTATCTTTACTTTTACTCAAGTAAAAGTCTCCCAGTAAAATACTACGCGAGTAAAAGTCTAAAAGTATTTGGTTGTAAATATACTTAAGTATCAAAAGTAAATGTAATTGCTAAAATATGCTTAAGTATCAAAAATAAAACTATAAATCATTCATATTCCTTATATTAAGCAAACCAGATGGCACCATTATTTATTTATATTTTTTATTTACGGATAGCCAGGGGCACACTCCAACACTCAGACATAATTTACAAACTAAGGATGTGTTTAGTGAGTCTGCCAGACCAGGGATGTTCTCTTGATAAGTGTGTGAATTAGACCATTTCCCTGTTCTGCTAAGCACTCAAAATATAATGAGTACTTTTGGGTGTCAGGAAAAATGTATGGAGTAAAAAGTACATTATTTTCTTTAGGAATGTAGTGAAGTAAAAGTTGTCAAATATAAGTAGTAAAGTACAGATACCCCAAAAAACTACTTAAGTAAAAATACTTGAAAGTACTACTTAAGTACTTTACACCACTGATGTTAACAATGGACTAATGAAACAAATACCAAAATATAATTTAGGTGGAATTTTCCTTTATGGACTAACAAAAATTCAGGGGTGAGGACCAGATTTCAATGTAACCCTTAACTAGTTGCCTTGAAAGCAGCTCCCTAGCAACTCAACAAGCACCAGGCGCTAACCATTGCCAATCAGCTTCCTACTGTTTGCAACACTTAACTAGTTGCCTTGAACGTAGCTCCTCAAACAAGCTCCAGCTGCAACTAACTGCTAATCAGCCTCCACACCTGTTCTCACTCTACTTAATCACCACTACCCTCCTATTTAAACCCGACCAAACAGTCATTCTTCCTCTCTGTTTTGCATTGCATCCCTCCTCCTCCCATGTCGTTCTCCTTTTACTTTGGTTCCTTTAAGGCTCTTCCGGGATTGCCTTCACCACAACAGCCTAACTACCACGGCCTGATGGTGATGAGACTCCAAGCCAAACCCTACAGGGGTATCAAACTCATTCCCTGGAGGGCCGAGTGTATGCTGGTTTTTGTTATTTCCTTTAAATTTGTGTCCAATTAAGACCTAGACACCCAGGTGAGGGGAGTTCCTAACTAATCAGTGACCTTAATTGATCAATCAAGTACAAGGGAGGAGCGAAAACTCACAGACACTGGGCCCTCCGTGGAATGAGTTTGACATATGTGCCCTATAGAGTGAACTCTCCTGGATCCTTCATCTGCAGCCCTTAGCTTCATTTGGTCCATTCTCATTCTCAACATTTCCTCAATAAATATGCTAAACCCATTTCAATTTCTGGTCCTTACACTTGTGAATAAATTAAATTGATACAATGTAGGGTTGCAAAATTCTGGGAACTTTCAATAAATTCCCTGGTTTTCCATAAATCCTTGTTGGAGGATTCTGGATTTCCTGCTTATTGCCTTCTGATTCTGGGAATCCTCCAACCAGGATTTTTGGAAAACCAGAGAATTTATTGAAAGTTCCTGGAATTTTACAGTCCTAAAGCAATGTAAGCTGATGAATTTCAAGGAGAGATAGGCGATACTGTATCAGCTGACATTTAGAAAAGGTGATCTTGTACAATGTTGCATGGGGCATGAATGGCATATAACACCTTGCTACATTTTTACAGTAGCCAACTGCTTTACAATACCCCATTTCTGATGATTTGTCCAATGTGTGTACTATATAAAGATAATGAAACTGTAAGACTGACATATTTCTCAGCATGCTCACAACCTGCCATTGGATACAAATTATTTAAAGAATTGTGCATTTCAAGTTTTAGTCAAATACAGTATGGAAAATCATAATACTATCTACTATTCTTTCTAACCAGCACTTCAAAAAGAACAGTTTTGAAATGTGTATCTTCTATTTTTTGCTATTGGATTAAATGGTAAATGGTGAGCCTATCATTATCTGATGTATTGGTGACTAAACAAAATGTTCTCATGGTATTTCACAGAAAACTTAGATTTTGCAGGAATGACTCAGGGGTGAAAGATGTGTGAAACCCTAATGAATGCGCAATCAAAGGTTCTGAAGGTAAGATAGGGGGCATTACAAGTGTTATCAGTTTTGAGTTTTGTACTTAGAGTTTTGAAAATATACCACTTACATCTGAAAAATGTGCCAAAGTGATTGAAATAAACTAACATTAGCCCTATAGATAGGATGCCAAATTCATAAAATTAATAATAAACGTTTACCTTTGAATATTATCTTAATCTACAAGTTGCGCAAACTCACAATCCTATTGCAATTGGTTGCCTTAGCGCTCGCACACATCGCACCAAATGTGGATCTGGCATTCGTCTACCGATCATTCAGCAGGCTGTGTTTTAGGGACCACCCGATGTAGACGTCTGCTGAAATATTTCATGCGATTCTCCATGTAAAATCGGTGCCCACTCAGTTCGCAAATAACATTCGCAAATAACATTCAGAGGTGCTCAGTACTCTCGGCCAGCAAACGCTACTGGTGTATCTGAGACCTTACAATTGTACGTTAAATAAATAAAAAATGACTGTGAGTGTGTGTCACAGGAGGCTGCTGAGGGGAGGACGGCTCATAATAATGGCCGGAACGGAGCGAATGGAATGGCATCAAACACCTGGAAACTGTGTGTTTGATGTATTTGATACCATTCCTTTAATTCCGCTCCAGCCATTACCACGAGCCTGTCCTCCCCAATTAAGGTGCCACCAACCTCCTGTGGTGTGTGCGTGTGTGTGCATGCATGTGTGTGAGGCAGAAAGGGATGGAGGGATAGCCTGAAGATACATTTAATTGCAGGTTGTTCATCTGTTGTTATCATTTGATGCAGGTTTGGATTTGTGTCTGACTGCGTAAGAGAGAGAACTATGTGTGTTGCGTTGTGCACTTACGGAAGGAGGTTAGCGACATGTTTTAGGAGGGAAATAATGTAGAAATTCATGCAGTTTGTGTGATTGACATCTCTGGAGGGTGTGAGGGAGAGGTAGAGAGGGAGAAAAAGAGGGAGGGGGAGAGAGAGAAGGGAGGATAGTGTGGGGGCACCACACAATCTCTCTTTACAATCACTATATGCTGTGAGTGAAAGTGTTCTCACTATCTAAGTGCATATGAGCGTCTGTGGCAGCCTGCTACCCCTCATTCCCAGACTGTCTGCTGAAGGACAAGCACTGGCTGGGCTCTGAGAGAGAGGGGGGGGGGGTTACGCTCACATCACAGGGAGAGAGGGAAGAGAAGAGGAAGAGGAGAGGAAGAGGAGAGAGACAGTCACTGAAGTGAAGAGACGTGACAGAGAGGAGAGACGCATACTGCCTCTCAGGAAAAGCAAGGCATTGTACAAGTAGGCTTCTCTCGCTTATCTTCCACACACCTTACACATGCCATACACACTACACACAATGCACAACACTTATGCATAGAAAAAAACAGAATACACATAATCACAGCTTAAATCAATGTTGCTTGTTTTGTTGTGGAATACAGAAAATGTGAACATTTGAAATTATATTTTAAAAGGTTTATTTAGGCCAAAAAAATGGACTAAAACTACAGTATGTATGGCTGATTTGATGGGTTTGATGATTTTTTTAAATTGTTAATGGTTCAAATGTTACCAAATATTAGAATATGTAATCATATGTTATTTGTTAAATCACAGATAAAAAAAGGAATGTGTCCATTTTTTATAAATGTATTATTATTCTGACTATTATTCTGATATTTGTGTTAGTTTTGCCAGTCTTTTTCTTGTGCGTTTTTGTGGTCTGCTTGATCCACCAGTGTACTAGATCAGATACTGTGACATAATGACATTGGTCCATCATGATAGCAGGGCAACAGATTAAGTGTGTTTCAGGAGCAATTTGATTGTTATCTCTGTTGCCATAGATTTTAAATAGGGAGCCTGGTCATTTCACAGATGAAATACCATCCAATACTAGACTGCAATATCACTCAAGAGTATAGGACTGTCTTTCATCTCAATGTCTCTCTCTGCTTGGACAAGTACATCACATATGCAGCCTATAAAGATAGTGACTGAAGATCCACTCAAATGTACTGTAGGCACTAGACATTATGGCATGAAGACACCATTCACTGTTGTTTGTCATGTCACAGCACAATGACTTAGGCTACATATTAAATCCCTCCATCTTCCTCACCACCTGTTGATTTACCATATTGAGAGCGACTGAAAAACCTTCATCTATTTGTCTCTGTATATCAGTCTACCCACCTCTGTATTTCTTGGCTAAAGCATATTTGATTATGGGCAATCATAATAGAAATCCTCAAATAGTAGGCTATGATTGGGGGTCACTAACAATCTCCTTTCCTAATCTAATAAATAATGAACTAGAAAGAAACACATTTTAATTAATAAAGCCATCTGATTCATCCCACAAATATGCGTCAGTGCAGGTGTGACATGGTTGGGTTTTGGATGAGATGTAGAGCTCTTCTGATTTGCAATCAGAGGGTTTTCAGCTCTCATCAAGGCTCAGAAGTAAGTGGCTGGAAGAGCTCTATGAAGTGCATTGCAACAGCGTTGTTACAGCGGATGCATATCCGAGGCGCTGGTGCTTATACCAAGTGAGTAAAGTGAGTGCGGCCAGTAAAGTGAGCGGTCAAGGTATTAAAGAGACTGGACAGGAAAGATATGACATTTACATAGACGCACACATCCCGCCTCCCAAAAATAAAATGAAATTTGGGTTAGGACATACATAGAGGAAGAGGAAGAGAGATGCCCAACTCGGTGAAAAAGATGTCTCCCACCAGCAGGTGCTGCTTTTTCGTTGTTTCGCCCACCAAGCAAGGAGGTTATGTATGGAGAGTGTCGGATTTGGTCAACAAAAAAATGAATGGCTAATTTGCTACGTGAGGTTTATTTGATCTAATAGAAGTGTCGTAATGCTTAAGTTGTTAGGAGTGTACTGATGTAAGTAGGACACGTGACATCCAGGCAACTTGGAGAAAAAAATATTTTTATCTGAGTTGTCTCGAGATGGCTGTGCATATTCATGGCATGAGGCTAGTAGCATAGCATCTCTCTCCATTGAATACATGCGGTTGACGTCAACAACCCTCATTGAATATTTAAAAAAGGATTACAATAATGAGATATATCCACCAATCAAAGAAAGGATAGGTGGGAGCTAGACAGCCCGCCGTGCCGCTTTGTGGACAACGACTCCCATTATTAGGGGCGGAGAGACATGTATCTTGTCAGTTTATCCATAATCTTTGGTACATATTATGTTAGCAGCTAAGGCAGACGGGGCTACTGAGGGTCATGGTTATGAACAGATTGAAATCGGAATCTAAGTGAACTTAGATATTGGTTCAACCCTCTTCTTTGGTCTATCATGCTGTAAATGATGATGTTTCCTCCAGTCTTTCCTAACTGCCACAATGTAGTGACTCCCTATTTTGTGCCATAGGGGAGCAGTGTACTGAGATGGATCCCATCCTGGAAGAGGTCCTGAGTGGGGCCAACACTACTGGAGGCCCCTCCTTGAACCACAGCAACAACCCCCTGGACATGTTCTCTGGCATTCAGCTGCTGCTGCGCTTCAAGCCCCTCTTCCTGCCCCTCTACTGCCTCCTGGTGGCTGTGGCCGGCATAGGCAACTCCATCCTGCTGGCCTGTATCCTGGCTGATAAGAAGCTCCACAACGCCACCAACTTCTTCATCGGTAACCTGGCGGCCGGCGACCTGCTGATGTGTCTGACCTGCGTCCCTCTGACCGCCTCGTATGCCTTCGACAGCCACGGCTGGGCCTTCGGACGCCCTCTTTGCCACCTGGTGCCGCTGCTGCAGGCCGCCACTGTCTTCGCCTCGGTGCTGTCCCTCACGGCCATCGCTGTGGACCGCTACGTGGTGGTGGCCCACCCAGTGAGGAGGAGGATCTCTGTGGGGGGCTGTGGCGCGGTGGTGCTGGGGGTGTGGGGGATGTCTCTGGCCCTGGCTGCCCCTCCCTCCTTCCACACTCGCTACCTGGACCTGAGGCCCCGTGGGGTGGAGCTGGTGGTGTGTGAGGAGTTCTGGCCGAGCTCTGGCCAGCTCAGGCTGCTCTACTCCTGCTGTATCCTGGTAGCGTCCTATATGATCCCTCTGCTGTCAGTCAGCGTGTCCTACTGTGCTATTACAGTGCACCTGAGACGCCACACGCTGCCCGGAGAGCCCTCACACTGCCAGCAGCGCTGGAGCCAGAGGAGGAGGAAAACCTTTTCTCTCCTGGTGGCCTCTGTGCTTGCCTTTGCCCTCTGCTGGCTGCCCCTGCAGGTGAGAACACACGCACACACGGATGTGGATGTGCGCGCACACACACACACACACACACGCACACACACACACACACACACACACACACACACACACACACACACACACACACACACACACACACACACACACACAGGCACACACCCAGGCACAGGCACAGGCACAATGCACTCACAATGATAGCCCACTGCACTTTCCTGATAGCCCATCAATTTTCCTGACATTGTTGACATTTTAATATAATTGAGCAGATTTCTTTGAGAAAATAGGATGAAAAAGCATTTTAGGGGCAGTTACATCACCTAGGCTGTACATAATCCCAAAGTAATCCAATGTAATCCTAATGTATGTGACCCCTGACTGTGTGTATTTCTCCTCCCTCCCTACAGGTGCTGAACCTGCTGCTTGACCTGGACCCAGACTACCACATCGTGGGCAAGCGCTACGTCAACGTGCTGCAGGTGTGCTGCCACCTGGTGGCCATGAGCTCCGCCTGCTACAACCCCTTCATCTACGCCTCCCTGCACAGCAAGGTCTGGCTGCACCTCAAGGGCTACCTGTGTCCTTGCCGCAGCCAGGGGCCCCCAGGGGGCCAGCTCCTCTCCCGCTGCACCTCCCGGAACCCAGCCACCTGCCTCAGCCTGCTCTCTGAGGTCCCCGCCCCCGCCAAGGAGACCCCGGGGGCCGCCAGTCCCGAGTCCGACCCCACCAACGACAGCACCCTATGAGAGCATCAGGAACCACAGCATGGTTTATAGGTAGGGGTCAAAGGTCATATACCATAGCAGCAGCCATTACATATATCTCATATACGCAGTTAGAGACGACAACGGGTCTCCAGCCAGACACCCACTGTAGGAACAGGGAGGAGGAGAGAATGAGGAGAGGCGGAGAGACAGTGTGACATGGGGATTAGACTGCTCTGAAGAACATCAACCCTCTGGATCGTTCATTCTATTTGCCTTGGGTGTCACTACAGCAGCCCTGCTGCCAAAGACGATGAGCAGGTCCCACAGCTATTGCGAGGCAGAGCGTGTAAACACTGTCGCGACCTTGAGCTGGGATGCAGGTCTGGCAGTGGCAGAGGGGGGAGATGACCCTGCTCTGAACCCCTCACTCTCCAAATGGATTACACACTAAACAGAGGAGGACAGAGGACAGCAGTCTGCAAAGACAGCTCACTCTTTTCTGTTGTTCTCTCATTCTACTACGCTTTCGCCTGATTTTGACATCTTTCTTACTTTCTCTCCTTCTTCTTACTCTCTCTTAATCCCTTTTTCCGAATGTATTTCAATGTATGTAGCTTTACTTTTATTTTGATTCCACTTTCTCTCTCTTTTTCTCTCTGCCCCCTTTCCCTAGCTCTCCACCCCCCCCCCCCCCCCCCCCCTTCTATTTGTCTTTGCCTGGGCCATATGGATTGAATCCCCAGCCCAGCCCAGTGCTAGTTAGGTGTATTGGAGTATCTTTGAACAGGTGTTGTTCCCTGCAGTCTCAAACCCAATCAGCTCCCTGGAACTCAATTAATCCAAAGCGAAGTGCTATCTTTACAGTCACCAACAGTGACATTATGGCTGCCATGTTTACTGACAGGCCAGGAACAGCACCCAGCCTGCCAAATGTACATCACAATTGGATTAGTTTCTTATCTGTTGCTAGGTAGCGTAGCTAGAAAACAACATACTTTTTCTTGGCACTTGCTGAACCCAGAGACACTGGCTTTGAGCCTAATCAAATGGATTAATTCCCAGAGGCAATTTCTGTTGGTGTTTGTGACTTGACTTGGTGTTATGTTCTGTTAAAAAGGTTAGTTGTTTTTTTAAGTTAATTTCTCCTCCCAAAAAAATTGATGTGTTGCACGAAGTTCCTACTCTGATTTCCCAGTGTGTCGTGATAACAAGTGGGTTTCAACCCAAAATCATAACCCTGGTGTCATCTTTTGCCAAAAAATTGTATAGACATGGTTACACTGAGTGAAAGCGGAGGAAGTGTGTGTATCTAACAGGGTTGGGCAGTCTCTCTGAGGGTGGTGGTTGAGGCCCTAATTTCATTCTGACAGCTTATTGGAGGTGTGAGGACAGCTTAGTTAGCTGGGGTTAATGTAGCTACCATTCACAAGGCCTCTGAGCACGCTGTCACTAACTCACTCTAGCACACCACACATAGTGTCAGTCCAACAAGAACACTGGGTCGGAATGGCTTTAATTGTGATCTGTATGGATGTTTGTCTACAACCAGATTGAATCAAAACTGACTTCAAAACAGACTGCTGCTGTTAAGTGTGAGCAAAATGTGTTTTACCCAATCTGCAAAATCGAATATAATGGAAAAGGTACAGGGGGTTGTAATGAACACTGTTGCTTCTCTGTAGAGGCACCTGTTCTACCCTGCCTCATTGTGGGCATCACCTTGGTTTCCTGTATGCTGTTCAGAGGCGTCATGCCCATAGGGGGCACAATGGCACGTGCCCCCTCAGATTTTATCTGTTTATTTATTTTTCAAATGTTAAAATAATTATTGAACTTAATTTTTAAGCCCACATTTTATTATAATTATTTATTAAAAGATCTGTCAGCTGTATTTTGTAGAGAGGGCACAATGACTGGACCAGGCAATGGAACTGGCTTCGAGGTCCAGAGTTGAGTTTGAGGGCTCTAGTGCATGCAGACAGTATCGTCAGTGGAGGAGGAGAGAGAGTTTCGAGTGACACACACAGCAGTTGATTTGACTTTAGTGGCCGGTGATGGCCAGGACTCGCAGGAGGTATGTTTGTAAATGAATTTGATCAAGCCATGTAGACTATTGATTCCTTCTTGATAAATAAATAAAGCAAAAATGTTTTGTTTCTCTGTATTACTAGCCACCTAGCAATTTTTGCCAGCTAGATATGTTCCCAATCTCCCAACCTCATACCTAGCTACCAAGCTATTTCAGGCTATCAATCAAATTGGAGTAGATTGCCTAACTATCTTAGCTGGCATGCCTGCTGGCAAGGTTGGTAGACTTTAGAAAAGCAAGGAAATGCTAAATGTACTGAACAACATTCACATTTCTCTTTTACCCAGATTTTTGCAGAGATGCAGAAAAGCATATTTTGTTTCTTTTTTTAAAATACACCAGTCAGGAGTTATGCTTAGATATGCAGAAAAATACTTTGTTTAAATGTGATCTGACACCTTATGATAATATCAAGATATTTCTGTATTGATTATGATGCCATGATATGTGCCTGCGTTGATGATGTATGTTATGCTCCCATGTACTGTGTTGTAATTTGGATGTAATATGCTAGGCATGTTAGTGCAATATATTGAGATGTGGGATTTACAACAGTCAGAAGGACACCCTCATTCTGACAGGTAAAGAGGTATGCTTAGATAACCTATGCAGAAAAATCTATTTTTAACATAGAATTAGGCATCATGATTATGGCTCTAGATTGCAGGAAAAATATGTTTCAGGTGTTTGAAAAATGCAAAATTCTCCAACTTACCACCTCCTCCATCATCCGAAAATAATGGCTGCATGACGCATGCCCCTGATCCTGTTTGTTTGCTAATTATAAAGACTGTGAAATCGTACATGTGAAAAAAATGTGCTCTGTTATTTTTTTGTCTATTTCACACGTCACGTTTTCACATACACACAGACAAACAATTAAATATACACATGCACATCCACCAATAGCAAAATGATATAGCTATTTAGACCAGTAGCCGTGACAAGTGTCACAGGAAGTGGCTCTAAACAAAGGGCAGAGCAGTGAGATGTGCCAGTATTGCCATGGTGCTAAATGTGTGTGCATGCTAATTTGTTTCATTTATCCTATCTTGCAGCTATGACAGTAATGGGATTTTTTATTTTTTTAGATTATTTTTTTATTTAATATTTAAAACATACAATATACTTGCAGTGAAGCCGCTCAAAACTACATCACATTAGTCATCTAGCAGACTCCCATCCAGAGCGACACACAGCAGCAACCAGGGTCAATGCCCTGCTCAAGGGCACATCGACAGATCTCCTACAAGGTCAAAAATCGGGGACCCGAACCAGCGATCCATCAGCCACCGGCCAAAGCTCCCAACCGCCCGGCCACCAGCCCTCCAAGATCCCCCCACAGTTCCCCAAGAGCTGCCCCTCAACCATCCAAGACCCCCCCCCCCCCCCCCCCCCCCCCCCATTTTGACTTTATTTGATTTTTTGTTTTATTTTTGACCCTCATTGTATCCCCTGCCCAGCAACTCCACTCCCACTTGTCTCCAGTTACACATCTCAACCCACAGCTTCCCTCAGCCCATCCCACCTATCTCTGCTGGCCACCCTTTTCGGATCTCTACACACTATATCTTTCAACTATGCTGTGATGTTTAACATACAATTTCAATCTATCTAATCGAATAAAATCCACAGATTGCGAGATGAAGATAAATACTTTTACTAATAGAATTAGTATATTAGTAATTGACTGACCCGGTCTCTCAAGATCTTCCAACAGTACTATTTCTAGGGTCAATTTTAGATCAATGTTATGCATTTTCAGCCATTCCTGAACCTGAGACCAGAAACAGGCTACCTGAGGGCAATTCCAAAATAAATGGTCTATTGATTCTGTATCCTCACAACAAAATCTGCAGAGCTTCGATGAGTTGTATGCCCCAAATATTCAACATTTTGTTGGTGGCAAGAATTCTATATAATAATTTTAGCTGAAAAGCACAAAGTCATGAATCTTGCGTCGTTTTATATATGAACTCATACACCCTGTACCATGGAATCAGTACATCAAAAATCTCTTCCCAACTATTTTGCAATCTGTATGGCTCAGCTGTCAACATCCTGGTCCTCAAATGAAACTGGTATACTTTTCTATTTATGCTATTTTTATTCCTCCATGTCAGAGCCGTGTAGAAAAGGTGTGGTGTGGAATCAAGTGCAGAAGCAGAAGGAGAGTCCAAAATACTTTACTGGAAAATGCAATGCAATAATCCAAAATAGCCAGAGGCAAAACGCACACAGGCGTGAAACACAAGCCCCCAAAACAGGCGCGCAAAACTCCTCTAAATCGAGAAGTAGGCAATACAGAGGTGGCGTACCAAACACAGGTACGAAACGACACCAACACGAAACAATTACACACAACACAACACTCAAAACAGGGAAACTAAATAGGGTGCTTAATTAGACAAACACAAGACAGGTGTGACTAATCAGACAAAGCTAGTCAAACAGAAAACATGGAGCGGTGGCAGCTAGTACTCCGGAGACGACGAACGGCGAAACCTGCCCGAACAAGGAGGAGGAGCTGCCTCGGCCGAAACCGTGACAGTACCCCCCCCTTGACGCGCGGCTCCAGCCGTGCGCCGACTCCGGCCTCGGGGACGCCCCGGAGGGCGCGGCGCCGGGCGCGTAGGATGACCACGATGGAATTCGGTCATCAGGGACGGATCGAGAATATCCCTCCTCGGCACCCAGCACCGTTCCTCCGGACCGTACCCCTCCCACTCCACGAGATATTGGAGACCCCCCATCCGGCGTCTGGAATCCAGGATGGTCCGAACAGTGTACGCCGGAGCCCCCTCGATCTCCAACGGGGGCGGAGGAGTCTCCTCAATCTCGAAGTCCTGGAGTGGACCAGCTACCACCGGCCTGAGGAGAGACACATGGAATGAGGGGTTAATATTCTTGTAATCAATAGGTAGTTCTAACCTGTAACACACCTCATTCAATCTCCTCAGGACTTTAAAAGGCCCCACAAACCGCCGACCCAGCTTCCGGCAGGGCAGGCGGAGGGGCAGGTTCCTGGTTGAGAGCCAGACTCGATCTCCAGGTGCGTACACTGGCCCCTCACTGCGGCGTAGGTCGGCGCTCGTCTTTTGTCGACGTATGGTACGCTGCAGATGGACGTGAGCAGCGTTCCACGTCTCCTCCGAGCGCCTTACCCACTCATCCACAGCGGGGGCCTCGATCTGGCTCTCATGCCACGGTGCCAGAACCGGCTGATACCCTAAGACACACTGAAAAGGGGTTAGTCTAGTGGAGGAGTGGCGGAGAGAGTTCTGTGCCATCTCGGCCCAGGGCACATATCTCGCCCACTCCTCCGGCCGGCCCTGACAGTATGACCTCAGAAACCTACCCACATCCTGGTTGACTCTTTCGACCTGCCCATTGCTCTCCGGGTGGTAACCCGAGGTAAGGCTCACCGAGACCCCCAAACGTTCCATAAATGCTCTCCAGACTCTGGAGGTAAACTGGGGGCCTCGATCAGACACTATATCCTCGGGTACCCCGTAATGCCGGAAGACGTGAGTAAATAGAGCCTCAGCGGTCTGTAGGGCAGTAGGGAGACCCGGCATGGGAAGGAGACGACAGGCCTTAGAGAACCGATCCACAACGACCAGGATGGTGGTATTCCCCTGGGAGGAGGGAAGATCGGTAACAAAATCCACCGATAGATGTGACCAGGGTCGCTGTGGAACGGGCAGGGGCTGTAATTTACCCCTGGGCAAATGTCTGGGTGCCTTACACTGGGCACATATTGAGCAGGAGGAGACATAAACCCTCACATCCCTGGCTAATGTTGGCCACCAGTACTTCATGCTAAGGCAGTGCACCGTCCGGCCAATACCCGGATGTCCAGAGGAGGGAGACGTGTGAGCCCAATAAATCAACCGATCCCGGACCTCGAGCGGGACGTACGTCCGACCCACCGGACACTGTGGAGGACTAGGGTCGTTACGCAACGCCCGCTCGATCTCCGCATCGACCTCCCACACCACCGGTGCCACCAGACACGACTCCGGTAGTATGGGAATGGGCTCCACGCACCTCTCCTCCGCGTCATACCGGCGGGACAGAGCATCTGCCTTCCCGTTCTGGGACCCAGGGATGTAAGTGATCTTAAACACAAACCGGGCGAGAAACATAGTCCATCGAGCCTGGCGAGGATTTAGTCTCCTAGCTGCCCGAATATATTCCAGGTTACGGTGATCGGTCAGAATAAGGAAAGGGTGCTGAGCCCCCTCAAGCCAATGCCTCCACACCTTTAGGGCCTGGACTACGGCTAACAGCTCCCTGTCCCCTACGTCATAATTCCGCTCCGCCGGACTGAGCTTTTTAGAATAAAAAGCACAGGGGCGGAGCTTAGGTGGTGTACCCGAGCGCTGAGATAGAACGGACCCTATACCAGCCTCGGACGCGTCTACCTCAACTTGAAACGGTAAAGTGGGATCCGGGTGCGCCAACACCGGAGCCGAGGTAAACAGGTCCTTTAGCTTACCAAAAGCCCTGTCCGCCTCAGCCGACCACTGCAAGCGCACCGGACCCCCCTTCAGAAGAGACGTGATGGGAGCTGCCACCTGACCAAAACCCCGGATAAACCTCCGGTAGTAATTCGCAAACCCCAAAAACCGCTGCACCTCTTTAACTGTCGTTGGGGTTTGCCAATTACGCATGGCGGACACTCGGTCCACCTCTATTCTCACCCCTGACGCAGACAACTGGTAACCCAAAAAGGAAACTGACTCCTGAAAGAACAGACATTTCTCAGCCTTGACATACAGGTCATGCTCCAACAGTCTCCTCAATACTCTGCGCACCAGGGCTACATGCTCGGCCCGGGTAGGGCTGTACACCAGAATATCATCAATGTACACCACCACCCCCTGCGCCTGCATGTCCCGGAAAATTTCATCTACAAATGATTGGAAGACTGATGGAGCATTCATTAACCCATACGGCATGACCAGATACTCGTAATGGCCGGATGTAGTACTAAATGCTGTCTTCCACTCATCGCCCTCCCTAATGCGCACCAAATTATATGCGCTCCTGAGGTCCAATTTTGTGAAGAACCGTGCCCCGTGTAATGACTCCGTCATAGTCCCAATCAGCGGGAGTGGATAACTGTATTTAACAGTCACCTGATTGAGACCTCGGTAATCAATACACGGACGCAGACCTCCATCCTTCTTCTTCACAAAAAAGAAGCTCGAGGACGCGGGAGAAGTAGAGGTCCGTATGTATCCCTGTCTCAGAGACTCGGCAATGTACGTCTCCATTGCTTTTTTCTCCTCCTGTGACAAAGGATACACATGGCTCCGCGGGAGCGCTGCTCCTACCTGGAGGTCTATCGCACAATCCCCCTGTCTATGAGGTGGCAACCTTGCCGCTCGGGTCTTACTAAACACAAGTGCCAAATCCTCATACTCAGGAGGAATGTGCAGTGCTGACATCTGGTTCGTACTCTCCACCGAGGTCGCCCCTACGGAAACACCCAGACAAAACCCCTCACACTGAGCAGACCACCCTTGAAGAGCCTTCTCTCGCCACGAAATAGTAGGATCATGGGTGGTTAACCAGGGAAGCCCCAGTACCACCGGATACGCAGGAGAGTCAATCAGATAGAGTTGAATCGTCTCCTCATGACCCCCCTACGTCATCATCCTAAGTGGCGCTGTGAGCTCCCCAATCCACCCAGATCCTAACGGACGACTATCTAAAGCATGTACGGGGAAAGGTTTATCGACTGGAAGGAGGGGAATCCCTAACTTAACACAAAATTTGCGATCTATAAAATTCCCAGCTGCGCCTGAATCGACTAGCGCCTTATGCTGGGAACGAGGTGCAACCTGTGGAAAACAAACAGGCAATGTAAAGTGGACGACAGAAAGCTCTGGGTAAGTAGGGCGCCTACTCACCTGGGTGGACTCCCCACTGTATGGCCTGCCATCTCCCTCCTCAGGGAACCCTCCCCAGCACCTAGCCGCGGTGTGCCCTCCGCGGCCACACTTGGTGCAGGAGACTGCTCCCCTCGGGTTCCTTCCTCTCTTAGTTCTAGCGCCAGCCCCTCCCAGCTCCATCGGACTAGGCTCGGAGGTGCTGGAGGGTGGAATGGGAGACCCCCATCTGGGACGTCCGCGGGTCGTGAGTAGGTTGTCCAGACGAATAGCCATGTCCACAAGCTGGTCAAAAGTTAACGTAGCGTCCCTACACGCTAACTCCCTGCGGACGTCCTCCCTAAGGCTACACCTAAAATGGTCTATGAGGGCCCTCTCATTCCACCCCGCGTCAGCCGCTAGAGTCCGGAACTCCAGTGCGAATTCTTGAGCGCTCCTCATCCCCTGTCGAAGGTGGAATAGACGTTCCCCCGCCGCTCTTCCCTCTGGTGGATGGTCAAAGACCGCACGAAAGCGGCGGGAGAACTCCGCATAGGTGACTGTGGCGGAGTCTATTCCCCTCCATTCGGCGTTGGCCCACTCCAACGCCTTGCCGGTGAGACAGGAGATGAGGGCGGAAACGCTCTCGTATCCCGAGGGCGCCGGGTGTATAGTGGCTAGGTAGAGCTCCACTTGCAGAAGGAAGCCCTGACACCCGGCAGCGGAGCCGTCGTACGCCCTCGGGAGCGAGAGCCGAATCCCACTGGGTTCCGGTGGATGAGTAGGCAGGTTCTCTGGTGGTGATGGAGCGATCGGTGGGGCTGTGGGAACACCGCTGATCTCCCAGCGCCGAAGAGTGTCCATGACGCCCTCCAACGCGTGCCCGATCCGATTAATGCGATGTTCCTGTCCCTGGAGACGTCCCTCCACGCTGTCGACTTGTGCTCCTGCTGATTCCATCGAAGTGGTGTGTAATTCTGTCAGAGCCGTGTAGAAAAGGTGTGGTGTGGAATCAAGTGCAGAAGCAGAAGGAGAGTCCAAAATACTTTACTGGAAAATGCAATGCAATAATCCAAAATAGCCAGAGGCAAAACGCACACAGGCGTGAAACACAAGCGCCCAAAACAGGCGCGCAAAACTCCTCTAAATCGAGAAGTAGGCAATACAGAGGTGGCGTACCAAACACAGGTACGAAACGACACCAACACGAAACAATTACACACAACACAACACTCAAAACAGGGAAACTAAATAGGGTGCTTAATTAGACAAACACAAGACAGGTGTGACTAATCAGACAAAGCTAGTCAAACAGAAAACATGGAGCGGTGGCAGCTAGTACTCCGGAGACGACGAACGGCGAAACCTGCCCGAACAAGGAGGAGGAGCTAACTCGGCCGAAACCGTGACACTCCGCCAGTTTTGATTATTTGTATTGGGCAGACAGACCAGTTCCCTACCTCCTTCCGCTGCCACCTGCCTCCTCCATTTTTGGGGTAATGCTGTAATCAGTTGGTTGTAATCTTGGATTGAGCAGACCTTCCCATACAATTCTGATAACTCCATGAAAGACATAACTCTACCATTCCAATTTACAATATAATTTAAAAACAAAACACCCTTTTCAAACATCTTTCCCATAAATACAGGTATTTTATCAACTAGCACATTTGAGTTCAGCCATAATATTTGTTGTAATATTTGTTCTATCTTTTCAGGGGGATGCAATTGAAATTGTAGCCAGCTCTGCAATGCTTGTTTGAAAAAGAGAGAGACTTTGAAAAATACAGTGGGGAAAAATTATATTTAGTCAGCCACCAATTGTGCAAGTTCTCCCACTTAAAAAGATGAGAGAGGCCTGTAATTTTCATCATAGGTACACGTCAACTATGACAGACAAATGGAGAAAAAAATATCCAGAAAATCACATTGTAGGATTATTAATGAATTTATTTGCAAATTATGGTGGAAAATAAGTCTTTGGTCACCTACAAACAAAGAAAGATTTCTGGCTCTCACAGACCTGTAACCTCTTCTTTAAGAGGCTCCTCTGTCCTCCACTCGTTACCTGTATTAATGGCACCTGTTTGAACTTGTTATCAGTATAAAAGACACCTGTCCACAACCTCCAACAGTCACACTCCAAACTCCACTATGGCCAAGACCAAAGAGCTGTCAAAGGACACCAGAAACAAAATTGTAGACCTGCACCAGGCTGGGAAGACTGAATCTGCAATAGGTAAGCAGCTTGGTTTGAAGAAATCAACTGTGGGAGCAATTATTAGGAAATGGAAGACATACAAGACCACTGATAATCTCCCTCGATCTGGGGCTCCACGCAAGATCTCACCCCGTGGGGTCAAAATGATCACAAGAATGGTGAGCAAAAATCCCAGAACCACACGGGGGGACCTAGTGAATGACCTGCAGAGAGCTGGGACCAAAGTAACAAAGCCTACCATCAGTAACACACTACGCCGCCAGGGACTCAAATCCTGCAGTGCCAGACGTGTCCCCCTGCTTAAGCCAGTACATGTCTAGGCCCGTCTGAAGTTTGCTAGAGTGCATTTGGATGATCCAGAAGAGGATTGGGAGAATGTCATATGGTCAGATGAAACCAAAATATAACTTTTTGATAAAAACTCAACTCGTCGTGTTTGAAGCACAAAGAATGCTGAGTTGCATCCAAAGAACACCATACCTACTGTGAAGCATGGGGGTGGAAACATCATGCTTTGGGGCTGTTTTTCTGCAAAGGGACCAGGACGACTGATCTGTGTAAAGGAAAGAATGAATGGGGCCATGTATCGTGAGATTTTGAGTGAAAACCTCCTTCCATCAGCAAGGGCATTGAAGATGAAATGTGGCTGGGTCTTTCAGCATGACAATGATCCCAAACACACCTCCCGGGCAACGAAGGAGTGGCTTCGTAAGAAGCATTTCAAGGTCCTGGAGTGGCCTAGCCAGTCTCCAGATCTCAACCCCATAGAAAATCTTTGAAGGGAGTTGAAAGTCTGTGTTGCCCAGCGACAGCCCCAAAACATCACTGCTCTAGAGGAGATCTGCATGGAGGAATGGGCCAAAATACCAGCAACAGTGTGTGAAAACCTTGTGAAGACTTACAGAAAATGTTTGACCTGTGTCATTGCCAACAAAGGGTAGATAACAAAGTATTGAGAAACTTTTGTTATTGACCAAATACTTATTTTCCACCATAATTTGCAAATAAATTCATTAAAAATCCTACAATGTGATTTTCTGGAAAAAATATTCTCATTTTGTCTGTCATAGTTGACGTGTACCGATGATGAAAATTACAGGCCTCTCTCATCTTTTTAAGTGGGAGAACTTGCACAATTGGTGGCTGACTAAATACATTTTTTTCCCCACTGTATATAATTTTCAATTAATCGAAAATGAGACATGGCAATCTGCAGAAAGGCAAAAGGGCAATTTTTAAACAATGGATGAGCTTTTCTTAGTAATCTACTTGAGAACCATTTAGGGTTCAAGTAAAACTTTTGAATAAGTGATGCTTTTAGAGAGAGGTTTAGTGATTTTATATTTAATAATCTCAACCCACCCAATTCATATTCATTATATAGATAGGCACGCATCCCAGATAAAGCTAAATATTTTTTGCTCATGTGATTTGAAAAACAAATCATCAGGAGTAGGCAGCACCAAAAGTAAGTGAGTAAACTGAGATATGACTAAGGAGTTAATCAGAGCAAATTTTCCATAAAAAGACAGGTATTTACCTCTCCATGGTTGCAGGATCTTGTCTATTTTTACAAGTTTTCTATTGAAATTCATTGTGGTGAGCTCATTTATATATTTTGTGATATTTACATTTTTGTCATTTACCAGACGCTCTTATCCAGAGCGACTTACAGTTAGTGAATACATATATATATTTTTTTTATATACTGGCCCCCCGTGGGAAACGAACCCACAACCCTGGCGTTGCAAACACCATGCTCTATCAACTGAGCTACATCCCTGCCGGCCATTCCCTCCCCTACCCTGGACGACACTGGGCCAATTGTGCGCCGCCCATGCGTCTCCCGGTCGCGGCCGGCTGCGACAGAGCCTGGATTCGAACCAGGATCTCTAGTGGCATAGTTAGCACTGTGATGCAGTGCCTTAGACCACTGCGCCACTCAGGAGATATGAATACCAACTATGTCTACTTCACCGTCAGGCAATTTTATAGATAAACTGCAGGGTAATGTAAAAGTTGTATTTTTTAAAGATCCAACACATAATATTGTACGGTAATGGGATTAGAAAGCCTGGGTATAGCCTGGCTTTCCCAGTCCCAGCAAGGCTCAACACACAACAGCAGCAGTTTCAGCTAATGGCCTTATGGAGATGAGTTCATTTATGGATGAACCCTTGGGACATCTCTCTCTCTCTCTCTCTCTCTCTCTCTCTCTCT
>NC_140017.1:8933338-8992652 GCF_964263955.1 Coregonus lavaretus | reverse complement strand
TCACATTTACATAAGTTCTCAAGTCTTCTTGGGGATGACGCCATAAGCATGGCACACCTGTATTTGGGGAGTTTCTCCCATTCTTCTCTCCAGATCCTCTCAAGCTCTGTCAGGTTGGATGGGAGCGTCGGTGTACATCTATTTTCAGGTCTCTCCAGAGATGTTCGATCGGGTTCAAGTCCGGGCTCTGGCTGGGCCAATCAAGGACATTCAGAGACTTGTCCTGAAGCCACTCCTGCGTTGTCTTGGCTGTGTGTTTAGGGTCGTTGTCCTGTTGGAAGGTGAACCTTCGCCCCAGTCTGAGGTCCTGAGCGCGCTGGAGCAGGTTTTCGTCAAGGATCTCTCTGTACTTTGCTCCGTTCATCTTTCCCTCGATCCTGACTAGTCTCCCAGTCCCTGAAGCTGAAAAACATCCCCACAGCATGATGCTGCCACCACAATGCTTCACTGTAGGGATGGTGCCAGGTTTCCTCCAGACATGACTCTTGGCATTCAAGCCAAAGAGTTCAATCTTGATTTCATCAGAAAGAGAATCTTGTTTCTCATGGTCTGAGAGTCCATTAGGTGCCTTTTGGCAAACTCCAAAAGGGCTGTCATGCCTTTTACTGAGGAGTGGCTTCCATCTGGCCACTCTTCAATTTATTGTCCCCAGCACAAGGTGCACCTATGTAAAGATCATGCTGTTTAATCAGCTTCTTGATATTCCACACCTGTCAGGTGGATGGATTATCTTGGCAAAGGATAAATGCTCACTAACAAGGATGTAAACAAATTTGTGCACAACATTTTATTTAAAAAAAAGCATTTTGTGCATTTGAACATTTCTGGGATATTTTACCTCAGCTCATGAAACGTGGGACCAACACTTTACATGTTGTGTTTATGTTTTTGCTCAGTATATACACAATATTTACATAAGTATGTGGACACCCCTTCAAATTAGTAGATTCGGCTATTTCAGCCACACCCGTTGCTGACAGGTGTATAAAATTGTGCACACAGCCATGCAATCTCCATAGACAAACATTGGCATTAGTATGGCCTTACTGAAGAGCTCAGTGACTTTCAACGTGGCACTGTCAAAGGATGCCACCTTTCCAACAAGTCAGTTCATCAAATATCTGCCCTGCTAGAGCTGCCCTGGTCAACTGTAAGTGCTGTTATTGAAATCGTCTGTCCTGGGTTGCAACACTCACTTCGAAGTTCCAACTTCAGCACAAGAACTGCTAGTCGGGAGCTTCATGAAATGGGTTTCCATGGCCGAGCAGCCGCACACAAGCCTAAGATCACCATGTGCAATGTCAAGCGTAGGCTGGAGTGGTGTAAAGCTCGCAGCCATTGGACTCTGGAGCAGTGGAAACGTGCTCTCTGGAGGGATGAATCACGCTTCACCATCTGGCAGTCCGACAGACAAATCTTGGTTTGGCGGATGCCAGGATAACGCTACCTGCCCCAATGTATAGTGCCAACCATGGTTCGAGCTAGGCCCCTTAGTTGCAGTGAAGGGAAATCTTAACGTTACAGCATACAATGACATTCTACTCGATTCTGTGCTTCCAACTTTGTGGCAACAGTTTGGGGAAGGTCCTTTCCTGTTTCAGTATGACAATGCCCCTGTGCTCAACGCGAGGTCCATACAGAAATGGTTTGTCAAGATCGGTGTGGAAGAACTTGACTGGCCTGCACAAAGCCCTGAACTCAACCTCATCTAACACCTTTGGGATGAATTGGAACGCCTACTGCGAGCCAGGCCTAATCGGCCAACATCAGTGCCCGACCTCACTAATGCTCTTGTGGCTGAATGGAAGCAAGTCCCAGCAGCAATGTTCCAACATCTAGTGGTAAGCCTTCCCAGAAGAGTGGAGGTTGTTACAGCAGCAAAGGGGAGACCAACTCCCTATTAACGTCCATGATTTTAGAATGAGATGTTCAAAAGTCCACTTACTTTTGGCCATGTAGTGTATGTTCAGGCTCTTGGAATAACATATGGGGCCTCCCTAGATTTTACTCAAAATCCATTATGGGGTCCAAAATCCAATATGGCTGCCACAATAACATTAAATGCTGGTTTAATCACCTGTATATCACCTGTTTTAAACGAGAGACATCTTTCAGATTTCTGTACTGTACTTACGACCTGCACTCAATACTATTTTTGTGTAATTCAACTGTTTTGGGAATCCAGTAGGCCTGCCATAATTACACTCAAACAAAATTGTCTGGATTTAGAAAAGGCAGCAGACTGCTTGGCATGGCAACACCAAGTATTCCAAGTCACAAGCCACTTTGAGGATCAATGAGGCAACTCAGAGGCTCCAATGAAAGGAAAGAGAACCCTGGACGCTCTCTCCCTAGCTCTACAACTTGCGCAATACCAACTGTGTTATAACTTGTACCTCCAGGATTGGGCTTTTAAATCACCTCATTATTTAGAAGTAAGCTTTGATTAATTGCTAGTCCAATATGACTGCCTGAATACAACATGATCTTCCGCTGGCTCACGGCATTTGTGTTACGCATTGGGATGTTCCGGTGCACTTTTATGCTGTTTGAGTTGAGCTGGCTCATTTCTTTTAGCTAAAATGTCCACCAGCCTGTCTGTCTGCCCTGGAGTTGCTGTATATGATGACTTGATTCCCATTTATACCTGGTGCTAACATGCGCCCTTTGTCCTAATGTTGTCTACATTCTGATTTTGCCCACATTTTTAGACAGGTGTAGACCAGTCATCCGGAACAGCTGTTGCTCTCATGCACGGTTCAGTGTTGCTTGCCTCGACGAGACCATAGAAGGCATTTAGCTTGTCTGGTATGCTCGCGTCAATGGGCAGCTCACGGCTGGGTTTCCCGCGGCTCGTGGCCCGTGGCCCGTTAGAGTTACTAGTTACACTGCTTTCGGAAAGTATTCAGACCCCTTCACATGTTATAGCCTTATTCTAAAATGTATTACATAATTGTTTTAACCTTTGCTATGAGACTCGAAATTGAGCTCAGGTGCATCCTGTTCCCATTGCTCATCCTTGAGCTGTTTCTAAAATTTGATTGGAGTCCACCTGTGGTCAATTTAAATGATTGGACATGATTTGGAAAGACACATACCTCTCTATATAAGGTCCAAGACATGAGGTTGAAGGAATTGTCCGTAGAGCTCCGAGACAGGATTGTGTTGAGGCACAGATCTAGGGATGGAACCAAAAACTTTTGGCAGCATTGAACGTCCCCAAGAACGATGTGGCCTCCATCGTTCTTAAATGGAAGAAGTTTGGAACCACCGAGACTCTTCCTACAGCTGGCCGCCCGGCCAAACTGAGCAATCGGGGGATAAGAGCCTTGGTTACTCTGACATAACCTTCCAGAAGGACAACCATCTCTGCAGCACTCCACCAATCAGGCCTTTATGGTAGACGGAAGCCACTACTCAAGACCTCAGACTGGGGTGAAGGTTCACCTTCCAACAGGACAACGACCCTAAGAACGCAGGAGTGGCTTCGGGACAGGTCTCTGAATGTCCTTGAGTGGCCCAGCCAGAGCCCGGACTTGAACCTGATCAAACATCTCTGGAGAGACCTGAAAATAGCTGTGCAGCGACGCTCCCCATCCAACCTAACAGAGCTTGAGAGGATCTGCAGAGAAGAATGGGAGAAACTCCCCAAATACTGGTGTACCAAGCTTGTAGCGTCATACCCAAGAATACTTGAGGCTGTAATCGCTGCCAAAGGTGCTTCAGCAAAGTACTGAGTAAAGGGTCTGAATACTTATGTAAATGTGATATTTCATTTTTTTATTTATAATACATTTGCAAAAATGTCTAAAAACCTGTTTTTGCTTTGTCATTATGGGGTATTATGTGTAGATCGATGAGGGGGGGAAGCAATTTAATGCATTTTAGAATTAGGCTGTAACGTAACAAAAAGTGAAAAAAGTGAAGGGGTCTGTATACTTTCCGAATGCACTGTACCTGTTCAAAATTGGAATCATTAACATAATTTTGGGATTACCGAAACTCAGTAACATAATCTGATTACTTTTAGATTACTTTCCCCTTAAGCGCCATTAGAGGAAGAGACAATTAATTTTACCAATTGAAGACATATATTGCAGGATAAGTCAATGTTAGAGTTTACATAGGTGGCCATAAATGGATGTTGCGTTTTAATTTATGGGTAGGTTATGTAGGCTTCTTCTAACCCATTGCTTTCTACTACGGAGAATAATATGATTCGGTTATATCTTTACATTAAAAACCAAAGTCTGTCAGATTTCCAGTCATTACAATTAATTTAATACCCCTTGATCTTCAAAAACAGGAGTTGGAAATATGATACCCCAGTACCGAGTTTGGGAAACCCTGGGGTTCACCATTGCTGTCATCGTTACCGCCAAGCGTTTATTCAAGTTGGATGATCTTTGGATGCCGCCAACAGTCGCACCATTGGAAGACATACAGTGGCTTGCGAAAGTTTTCACCCCCCTTGGCATTTTTCCTATTTTGTTGCCTTACAACCTGGAATTAAAATGGATTTTTGGGGGGTTTGTCTCATTTGACAACATGCCTACCACTTTGAAAATGCAAAATATGTTTTATTGTGAAACAAACAAGAAATAACTGAAAACTTGAGCGTGCATAACTATTCACCCCACCAAAGTCAATACTTTGTAGAGACACCTTTTGCAGCAATTACAGCTGCAAGTCTCTTGGGGTATGTCTCTATAAGCTTGACACATCTAGCCACTGGGATTTTTGCCCATTCTTCAAGGCAAAACTACTCCAGCTCCTTCAAGTTGGATGGGTTCCACTGGTGTACAGCAATATTTAAGAAATACCACCGATTCTCAATTGAATTGAGGTCTGGGCTTTGACTAGGCCATTCCAAGACATTTAAATGTTAACCCCTTAAACCACTCATGTGTTGCTTTAGCAGTATGCTTAGGGTCATTGTCCTGCTGGAAGGTGAACCTCCGTCCCAGTCTCAAATCTCTGGAAGACTGAAACAGGTTTCCCTCAAGAATTTCCCTGTATTTAGCGCCATCCATCATTCCTTCAATTCTGACCAGTTTCGCAGTCCCTGCTGATGAAAAACATCCCCACAGCATGATGCTGCCACCATGCTTCACTGTGGGGATGGTGTTCTCGGGGTGATGAGAGGTGTTGGGTTTGCGCCAGACATAGCGTTTTCCTTGATGGCCAAAAAGCTCAATTTTAGTCTCATCTGACCAGATTACCTTCTTCCATATGTTTGGGGAGTCTCCCACATGCCATTTGGCAAACAGCAAACGTATTTGCTTATTTTTTTGGCCACTCTTCCGTAAAGCCCAGCTCTGTGGAGTGCACGGCTTAAAGTGGTCCTATGGACAGATACTCCAATCTCCGCTGTGGAGCTTTGTAGCTCATTAAGGGTTGTCTTTGGTCTCTTTGTTGCCTCTCTGATTAATGCCCTCCTTGCCTGGTCTGTGAGTTTTGGTGGATAGCCCTCTCTTGGCAGGTTTGTTGTGGTGCCATATTCTTTCAATTATTTCAATAATGGATTTAATGGTGCTCTGTGGGATGTTCAAAATTTCAGATTTTTTTTAGAACCCAACCCTGATCTGTACTTCTCCACAACTTTGTCCCTGACCAGTTTTGAGAGCTCCTTGTCTTCATGGTGCTGCTTGCTTAGTGGTGTTGCAGACTCTGGGGCCTTTCAGAACAGGTGTATATATACTTGAGATCATTTGACAGATCATGTGATACTTAGATTGCACACAGGTGGACTTTATTTAACTAATTATGTGACTTCTGAACGTAATTGGTTGCACCAGATCTTATTTAGGGGCTTCATAGCAAAGGGGGTAAATACATATGCGTGAACCACTTTTCCGTTATTTATTTTTTTGAATTTTTTGAAACAAGTAATTTTTTTCATTCCACTTCACAAATGTGGACTATTTTGTGTATGTCCATTACATGAAATCCAAATAAAAATCAATTTAAATTGCAGGTTGTAATGCAACAAAATAGGAAAAACGCCAAGGGGGATGAATACTTTTGCAAGTTCAAGTAGCTTGGCCTTTAGCCTATAAAAGCCTATTCCTGCTCTTTTCCCGCAATACATCAAATGCATTTGGTGTGTCATCGTAGTGGTCTCTGACTTGTGGTCAGACTCACTCAGGCGGAACAAACTTAGATTTGCGCCTTTTTTCAATGCTGATTTGAATGTCATTGAGAAAACATCAGTGTCAAAGATTTTCTTCGTAAACATCCATTCTGAAACTCAAAGTAATCATCACATTTTTCAAAAGTATCTGTAATCTGATTACGATATTTTTCCTGGTAACGGATTACAGTTACATTTTTTAAAAATCCATTACTCTCCATCCTGCTCACGCCTGAGTTTCCCTTTGCAATCCGTGATAGTTTGCAAGTCCTGCCACATCCGACGAGCATCAGAGCCGGTGTCGTACGATTAGATCTTAGACCTGTACTGACGCTTTGCCTGTTTAATGGCTCATCGGAGGTTGTAGCGGGATTTCTTATAAGCGTCCTTGAAAACGGCAGCTCTAGCCTTTAGCCTGTAATCCATGGTTTCTGGTTGGGATATATACGTCCGGTCACTGTGGGGACGACGTCGTCGATGCACTTATGAAGCCGGTGACTGATGTGGTAAACTCCTCAATGCCATCAGATGAATCTGACATATTCCAGTCTGTGCTAGCGAAACAGTCCTGTAGCTTGGCATCCGCTTCATCTGACCACTTCCCTATTGGGCGAGTCACTGGTACTTCCTATTTTAGTTTTTGCTTGTAGAGAGCGCTTTGTGTGCATTTCTTTAGGGCTGTATTCAATCCGTATTGCCGAAGTATCGCGGAACATCCGTGTTAAAATGTAAAGGTAATTTCCGATTGAGCCAACATATGCAGCGTTTACCGTGAATGCAGTCTCTGCGACCACGATAACAATGCTTTTAATTGTCAATCCTGTTATAAAGCAGATCTTCAGCGGCACGGATTGAATAGAGACCTTAAAGATGAAATCTGTAGAAGGGGAAAGAGCGCCAATGTTAATCTCAGCACCTTTGTTATTCTTTTTGGTTTTGTTGATGAAATGAAAAGGGGGCATCCAGCATTGCGGTAAAAAAAGTTGCAGTACATATTCTGCTGTTTTATCGTGCTTTGATGTCCAAGGGACAAAAGAGTGTTCGATGTTTGAAGTAAACTTCTTTGTTGTTGCAATATCGAAAACGGACAGTTTCACCAACTACGGATTTTAGTTTCTACTTTATTCTCCTTTTCTTCACACCTATGCTCCAACTTTTCAATTTCCTCCAGTGTTAAAAACACGACTAATTTTCACTATAACATACATTGATTGGAACTCCAACTGTGAGAGTGGTGGCAGGGAATTAGTCAGTTGTTACTGGTATGTTCATCGTAGCTGCTCCATACCACATTTGGCAGTAATGGAAGATGTGGCATTGAGAGACAATAGATTAGCTTTTCACTTGGATCTGAAGTACTTATCTTTTGTGATTTCTGTTTTCTATTTTCAACTCCTGTGAGACAGGATTGGTGTGGGGTACAAAATACCAATGTTTAAGGGAGCTTGTCATTGACAGTACCAACACACACTCTAAGACCATGAAATGAGCGAAAGGGAGGGGTTTGGCCTACAGACTTCACTTCCTTCATTTGCACAAAGGTAATCACAATTGTTAATGGCATTCCCCCCAGAAGTAAAACAGTAAATGACAAACTTTCGCAAGGGAATTTTACTTCTGGATAACCGAGATAAGGTCTGCATCAAAGGGGTAAAGTCACATATGCATTTATTTGCATAATTTTACATCTATCACAGGTTCAAAACTCCATTCATCTAGGCCATTTGTGCTTGAGTGCTAGAGAGCTGCATTCATTGATTATAAAATAACATTATATTGCTACAGTTTATGCATAATTCACAAATGGTACACATAGAAATAAGGGTTTAGGTAATCTAATATTATTCCATAATTTGATGAGAACTATCAAGGACACTTGATTTTCAATGAGGCGCTGCATTTATAAAGATCCTAGAATTACATTTTGTGTTTGCAAACAAACTCACTAATGCATCATACATGATTTATGAGTAGTTTCTTGGATGCAGCTTAACAAACAGAGCAAGCAGAAACCAGACCACACCCGTGGCCTTTTGAGAAATAGGACCTAGTTTACTATCTTGAATTAGTTGTATTTCTGCAGAATTTTCACGGTCTCCAAAACTAACACAGTCTGCATATCTTTCCTTGGCATCATGTCCAACAAGGCTGTGGCACTGAGGCAGCCCAATAGTCATTCAGTGAGGGAAAGAGAGGAAATTACACTGGAAATTACATTTTTGCTATGTGCAAGTACCTTATCGCTATCTCTAAGAGCGACGGGTTTACTTCTTTAAACAGGCTGTCCCCAGCCCTCATGAAACCAATTCAATATGACAGATAAATCTGTGCTTTTCTGTGCATCTCATTTCAAGAGTTTGGTCCCCGTGAGCAGCTCAGAATCAGAGCAAGCATTCCTGTCGTAGCCTACTGTTCCCACCAGTAAAATGCCAACCACTCAGCCTGCTACCGTATCGATGGGCACCGTGGGAGCTTTATTGACAAGCAGCATGCTATCATGTGAATCATTAAACACCATTCCACACATAGCAAGATAACCTGCAATTTCAATGCCGTCCCTCTTTAGCTCTCTCCGCTGTCAGAGCTGAGAAGGTCACAGAAATGATTGCCACTGAGAAGCGATTATTGAACCCGCCGTTTGGTGACAAAGAATGTGGTGGCCGATTGTGTTCCAAAATCATTGGAGTCTGGACTGTGTCTGGACCCCGACCGTTCCTGTCAGATTTAGTTAAAGATCTTCTCTCCTCAGCTCTTATCAGCACTGAGCAGATAGAACAAACTTCACTTCTAATAAATTTGGATAATCTCAATTTCGTTCACGCAAACACTGTTATATTGGGTTGGAGTAAATTATTTGATTTTCAAACTTTCCTTCTCACCACTGGTTATCAGATTTGCCTCATGAGACCTACTGATATTAGCTTATGACCGCTTTCTTCCAAATAATCAAGCAGGACTGAAATGACCTTGTTTAGCAGCGATGTTCAAATAAACGTTTTGAAAGCAGTGGATGATGTCATGTTGCTCATCAATAAGTTGTGAAATACTCAATGTTTCTGATTAGACAGATTGATTCAAAGACATTGGAAACTACAGGAAAGTAAGTACAAAGGCATTGCGGTATGGTGATTGGTGACCTCTGTGGCTTTACAGCTAATCATCCTCAGTCAATGGAGGAATGTGTATTTTTGTGATGTATCAGAAAAGGTGGCGAGCAGCTGCCAGACGGATGACGTCAGTGTTCCTCTGGGAAAAAGGTCATTGTAAGCTCAGAGACACAGTTATGTGGGGGTAAAGAATTAAGGGTTAAGGAAGGAGGTGCAGTCAAAAAGTGTCCAAAGTTTCAGCTCCTCCAGGACCAGCCGTGGGAAGTGTTGATGTTTTGTTTATCAGACAGTTGATGGATATCAGATGGTAAATGTGTCTCTCAATCTCTCTCCGTCTACTTCCTCCCAATTCCTCCTCTTTTACTCTCTCTCTCTCATTCTGTCTCTCCTGTCTTCTTTCGCTGCCCCTCTCTGTCCTTTCTCTCTTTCTGTCTCTCTTTTTCTTTCCTATCTTCCCCTATCCCCCCCCAGGGGCGGTGTGTTCAATAGGGCGATATGGGCGACGCACTGCCAAACGGGAAAAGGAAGGGATTTTTTTTCTAATCAATTATATCACGGCAACAGTAGTTATCAGTGTTGTAATCTAGACGTGTCTGGTCTGATCTGCCACTAAATGTCCAATCAGGCTAAAGTCGTGCTTCAAATGGCCACCCCCCCTTTTGGGGCGATTTCAGTCAGGTTGAAAATCGCCCAGAAGTCTGTCATAGACTCCCATGTAAAATCTATTTTTTTTCAAATTTCAGAGCTTTCAATACAATCTCTATGGGTGTCTGAGGGCTTGCACTTACGCGCTTTCGTCATACGTAACGTAACCATGAACGTAACTAAGAAAAGACCGGGTAGCAGCCTCAATCAATTCACTACTACTGTAAAAATGGCTAGCCTTCAGTGCAACTCGATTGTGTCTTTGAAAGAAGTTCCTTTTTGTCGGCGAACAAATCAAGATAAATTGGCAACGAAACAATTAGGACCTCCTAGACCAAATTTAATAATTCAACAGGTTTCTACTAAAGGCGGAAAGTCCTACACCCGAGGATTTTCCAAAAATTGGTACTAACGAAAAAAGAACATTGCCACTCAACTGGATGAGGGATACAGGCTAGCTGTCCGCCGCCACAACGATGAGGTTAGTGTTGATAATCACAAGTTTACTGGAGAACTGAGACCAAGTAGAGACTTTGGACAGGGTGGATATGGTATAATAAAGGCAGTTTATTCAGAGGTAAAGATATCTGGAATCGCGTGCACGGACCCGTTCGTCAAACTCTTAGGGAGCTATACATTAAGCCCCATTACTTACCATATCAGATAAGAGAAATTGCTGCAGCTACATATATTTTACATCCTGGCCCTACATAGTTCACTATTTGCATCACTTACCAAAATATTACATGTGGTCATATATGCTTGGAAAGTGGATATGCCATAGAACGTCAAAAAAGTAAACATTGCTGGAGACACATTGCCGTTTTGGAGAAGACATCGCGTTTGCTAGCGAAGAGATTTGTTGTGGCAAATGAACTTGGGCTGGGAATTGCCAGGAACCTCACGATAAGATATATGCATTGCGAGTCTCATGATTCTATACGTATTGCGATTCGATACTGTGATTTTATTGCGCACCATATGTCTGTTGCAGAGGGATCAGAAAGCCATGAGAACGAGTTTTGATCAGTCATGGAAATAAAAGTGCTGAAAACAAATTGGCTCCCAATGTGAAAAGATTGAGAACAAGCTATGAAGGAACAATAATGGTGTTTTGGTGCAGGTACAGCCAACTAGCGCTAAAATATTGCGATATTGTCAATACAGTATATCGTAAAGTATCACTATGTAACTCGATTTCTTTCACCCCAATCCCTCAAATTAACGGTAAATAACTGAATTGTTTGCCCCACATTTAGCTAAGATGATTAGCTAGCCAGCTAAAATGTTTTATTTAGTTAGCAGTCGCAACTACAATAGTTTACTGTCAATAACATGTCTCCAAAAATGACGTGGTGTCTCCAATTGTGTTGACATTTTACAATTGCGATGCGCATCCATGAGTATCCACTTTCTGTAGCTCAGCTAGTAGAGCACAGTGCTTGTAACGCCAAGGTAGTGGGTTCGATCCCCGGGACCACCCATACACAAAAATCTATGCACGCATGACTGTAAGTCGCTTTGGATAAAAGCGTCTGCTAAATGGCATATTATTATTATTATTATTATTATTATTATTATTATTATTATTATCTGAAGAGAGCCCCGATGTCACGGTTTCGGCCGAGACTGCTCCTCCTCCTGGTTCGGGCAGGCAAAGGCGTTCGCCGTCCCCGGACTACTAGCTGCCACCGTTGGATGTTTCATGTGCGATTGCTTTTGTCTGTCCGTTGCACCTGTGTCTGGTTTGCGTTGATTACATGTCCTATAAGTTCCCTGTGTTTGTATGGATTAGTTGTGTGTTGTTTTCGCCAGTCGTCTTGTGTTTCGTGTCGTGTTTTGTGCATTTTTTGTAATTACGCGTGTCTGTGCGTAATTGCGCTTAGTCGCCACCTTGTTTGTTTTGTGGCCGAGCACAGTGTTTGTACTTTGTTCATTTTGGACTTTAGTAAACATTTTGGACTATCCTCGGTGTCCTGCGCCTGACTTCAACCCCACCTACACCTCACATTATGACAGAACAACACACCTTTATGGAGTCAGCAGGAGCAGTGGCGGCACCCAGGTTGCTGGAGGAACAATTACGATATCAAGACATTTTATTCCAGCAACTTGAGGCCGCCCTTGACGAGGCGTCCAACAAGCTGAGTCGTTTGGTGACTAGGGAAGTGCCCACGTCATCGCCCACTATCCCATCACCAACGACCAGTCCTCCTCTCTCAGCACCGGGACCCAGTGGCATTCGGCTCTCGCTCCCGAGGGCATATGACGGTTCTGCAGCCGGGTGTCAGGGATTCCTCCTGCAGATAGAACTATACCTGGCTACTATACACCCAGCGCCCTCGGGATACGAGAGCGTCTCCGTCCTCATCTCCTGTCTATCCGGCAAGGCGTTGGAATGGGCCAACGCCGAATGGAGGAGAATAGACGCAGCTACCATCACCTACGCTGAGTTCTCCCGCCGCTTCCGGGCAGTCTTCGATCACCCACCTGAAGGGAAGGCGGCGGGGGAGCGTCTGTTCTACCTCCGACAGGAGAAGAGGAGCGCACAGGAGTTCGCACTGGAGTTCCGGACATTAGCTGCGGATTCGGGATGGAATGAGAGGGCCCTCATCGACCAGTACCGGTGTAGCCTGCGAGAGGACGTCCGTCGTGAGCTGGCCTGCAGGGACAACAATCTATGCTTCGACCAGCTGGTGGACATCTCCATCAGGCTTGACACCCTGCTGGCCACCCGCGGACGTCCCGAGTGGGGGTCGTCCATTCCATCCTCCAGCACCTCTGAGCCAATTCCTATGGAGCTCTGGGGTGCTGGCGCTAGAGAGAGGAGGAGGGAGAACCCGAGGAAAGCCAACCCCTGCACCAACTGTGGCCGTGGAGGACACACCGCGGCCAGGTGCTGGGGAAGGTTTTCTGAGAGAGGGGACAACAGGTCACGCACTGGGGAGTCATTTCAGGTGAGTAGGCGCCCCACTTACCCAGAGCTCTCTGTTGGTCACATGAGCATCCCTGTGCGTTTCCCACAGGTGGCACCTCATTCCCAGCATAAGGCGCTAGTAGATTCAGGCGCAGCTGGGAACTTTATTGATAGGGCATTTTGTGCTAGGTTAGGAATTCCCCTTCGGCCGGTAGAAGTTCCATTCCCTGTCCATGCTTTGGACAGCCGGCCGTTGGGGTCAGGTCTGATCAGGGATGTCACAGCACCACTGACGATGACTACGCAGGGGGGTCATGAGGAAGTCATTCAGTTCTATCTGATTGACTCTCCTGCGTATCCAGTGGTGTTGGGGCTTCCCTGGTTAAGCACCCACGATCCTACCATAGCGTGGCAACAGAGGGCTCTTATGGAGTGGTCTAACCAGTGTGTAGGGAGATGTCTAAGTGTTTCCATAGGGGCGACCTCGGTAGAGAGTCCGAACCAAGTGCCCGCACTGCGCATTCCACCCGAGTATGAGGATTTAGCTCTAGCGTTTAGCAAAGCGAGGGCAGCACGGCTACCTCCTCATAGACAGGGGGACTGTGCGATAAATCTCCAGACCGGAGCAGCTCTTCCCAGGAGTCATGTGTATCCCTTGTCTCAAGAGGAAACTGCGGCTATGGAGACTTACATAGCCGAGTCCTTGGCACAGGGATACATACGGCCCTCTACTTCTCCGGTCTCCTCGAGTTTCTTCTTTGTGAAGAAAAAGGACGGGGGATTGCGCCCGTGTATTGATTACCGTAGTCTCAATCAGATCACCGTAAAATACAGTTACCCACTTCCTCTGATTGCGACGATGACGGAGTCATTACGCGGAGCGCGTTTCTTCACAAAGTTGGATCTCAGGAGCGCGTACAATTTGGTGCGCATTAGGGAGGGGGATGAATGGAAAACAGCATTTAGCACCACCTCGGGTCATTACGAGTATCTCGTCATGCCGTACGGGTTAATGAATGCTCCTTCAGTCTTCCAATCCTTTGTTGATGAGATTTTCCGGGACATGCATGGGCAGGGTGTAGTGGTGTACATTGACGACATTCTAGTGTATTCTTCTACACGAGCCGAGCATGTAGCCCAGGTGCGCCGAGTATTGAGACGACTGTTGGAGCATGACTTGTATGTCAAGGCAGAGAAATGCTTGTTCTTCCAGGAGTCCGTCTCTTTTTTGGGTTATCGGTTGTCCGCGTCTGGCGTGGAGATAGAGGTAGATCGGGTATCGGCTGTGCGTAATTGGCAAACTCCAACCACCGTAAAAGAGGTGCAGCGGTTCTTGGGTTTTGCTAATTACTATCGGAGGTTTATCCGGGGCTTTGGACAGGTTGCAGCTCCCATTACGTCTCTGCTAAAGGGGGGTCCGGTGCGCTTGCAGTGGACAGCTGAGGCGGACAGGGCATTTGTCAAGCTGAAGAACCTGTTCGCCTCGGCCCCGGTGCCGGCGCATCCGGATCCCTCTTTGCCTTTCCAAGTAGAGGTGGACGCGTCCGAGACCGGTATTGGGGCAGTCCTGTCACAACGGTCCGGCACGCCACCTAAGCTCCGCCCCTGTGCGTTCTACTCCAAGAAGCTCAGCTCGGCGGAGCGCAATTATGACGTTGGGGACAGGGAGCTGTTAGCTGTAGTCCAGGCCCTAAAGGTGTGGAGGCATTGGCTTGAGGGGGCTCAACACCCTTTTCTCATTCTGACTGATCACCGTAACCTGGAGTACATCCGGGCAGCTAGGAGATTGAACCCTCGTCAGGCTAGGTGGAACATGTTCCTGACCCGGTTTGTTTTTAAGATCACATACATCCCTGGGTCCCAGAACGGTAAGGCAGACGCACTGTCCCGGCAGTATGACACGGAGGAGAGGTCCATTGATGGCTCCGGTAGTGTGGTGGCTCCGGTAGTGTGGGAGGTCGATGCGGAAATCGAGCGGGCGCTGCGTACCGACCCTACTCCCCCCGAGTGTCCTGTGGGGCGGACGTACGTTCCGCTCGAGGTTCGTGATCGGCTTATTTCTTGGGCTCATACATCACCCTCCTCTGGACATCCTGGTATTGGTCGGACGGTGCACTGCCTTAGCGTGAAATACTGGTGGCCAACGTTAGCCAGGGATGTGAGGGTTTATGTCTCCTCCTGCTCGGTGTGTGCCCAGTGTAAGGCACCTAGACATTTGCCCAGGGGTAAGTTACATCCTCTGCCCGTTCCACAACGACCATGGTCCCACCTATCGGTAGATTTTGTGACCGATCTACCCCCTTCCCAGGGTAATACCACCATTTTGGTCGTTGTGGATCGGTTTTCTAAGGCCTGTCGTCTCCTCCCACTGCCGGGTCTCCCTACTGCCCTACAGACCGCCGAGGCCCTCTTTACCCACGTGTTCCGGCACTATGGGGTCCCCGAGGATATTGTGTCCGACCGAGGTCCCCAGTTCACCTCCAGAGTCTGGGGGGCTTTTATGGAACGCCTGGGGGTCTCGGTTAGCCTTACCTCGGGGTACCACCCAGAGAGCAATGGGCAGGTTGAACGTGTTAACCAGGATGTGGGTAGGTTTTTGAGGTCCTATTGCCGGGACCGGCCGGAGGAGTGGTCGAGGTATATCCCCTGGGCAGAGATGGCCCAGAACTCTCTCCGCCACTCCTCCACCGGATTAACACCTTTCCAGTGTATTTTAGGGTATCAGCCGGTCCTGGCACCGTGGCACGAGAGCCAGACCGAGGCCCCTGCGGTGGACGAGTGGATTCGGCGCTCGGAGGAGACGTGGGACGCTGCCCATGTCCATCTGCAGCGTGCCATCCGTCAACACAAGGCGAGCGCCGATCGCCACCGCAGTGAGGGGCCGGTGTACGCACCGGGAGATCGAGTCTGGCTCTCGACTCGAAACCTGCCCCTCCGCCTGCCCTGCCGGAAGCTGGGTCGGCGGTTTGTGGGGCCCTTCAAAGTCCTGAGAAGATTGAACGAGGTGTGTTACAGATTACAACTGCCTATTGAGTACAAAAATGTTAACCCCTCGTTCCATGTGTCTCTTCTCAGGCCGGTGGTAGCTGGCCCACTCCAAGAAGAGGAGATAGGAGAGACCCCTCCGCCCCCTTTGGACATCGAGGGGGCCCCGGCGTACAGGGTCCGGACCATCTTGGACTCCAGGCGCCGGAGGAGTGGTCTCCAATATCTCGTGGAGTGGGAGGGGTACGGTCCGGAGGAACGGTGCTGGGTGCCCAGGAGGGACATCCTCGATCCATCCCTCCTGACAGAGTTCCACCATGGGCATCCCACGCGCCCGGGTCCGCGTCCTCCTGGCCGTCCCCGAGGTCGGGGTCGGCGCACGGCTGGAGCCGCGCGTCAAGGGGGGGGTACTGTCACGGTTTCGGCCGAGACTGCTCCTCCTCCTGGTTCGGGCAGGCAAAGGCGTTCGCCGTCCCCGGAGTACTAGCTGCCACCGTTGGATGTTTCATGTGCGATTGCTTTTGTCTGTCCGTTGCACCTGTGTCTGGTTTGCGTTGATTACATGTCCTATAAGTTCCCTGTGTTTGTATGGATTAGTTGTGTGTTGTTTTCGCCAGTCGTCTTGTGTTTCGTGTCGTGTTTTGTGCATTTTTTGTAATTACGCGTGTCTGTGCGTAATTGCGCTTAGTCGCCACCTTGTTTGTTTTGTGGCCGAGCACAGTGTTTGTACTTTGTTCATTTTGGACTTTAGTAAACATTTTGGACTATCCTCGGTGTCCTGCGCCTGACTTCAACCCCACCTACACCTCACATTATGACACCCGAAACATTGTGTGCAGACATTTTATGCAATAAATGAAGTAGGTTGAATCTAGTAGTTCTGATCTTCTGATTGGTCCTGATGAGTTGGGCGAGGTCCCCTCCAGGCTACTGTCACTGTTGCATTGGCTCTGAGTCGGGTTCTCTGTCTTCAAATGTTCAGCCTAAGAGAGGGGATTTTTGTGTGTGTGTGTGTGTGTGTGTGTGTGTTTAACAGTGATGATGTGTGTGTGTGTGTGTGTGTGTGTGTGTGTGTGTGTGTGTGTTTAACAGTGATGATGTGTGTGTGTGTGTGTTTGTGTGTGTGTGTGTGTGTGTCCTCAGAGCAAGAACTCGTGAGTTGGAAGAACTGAGAGGCCTATGGCGTGGGTGTTGTCCTTGGCCACCTGCTGACAAGGCTGACAAGATGGGACCCTTTTGTCCATTGTTATTGGATAGGAACAGAACTTATAACCAGCTCCTGACCTAAATAGATCTTAGCACAACATTTTACTCAACATATCATATTCCATATTCACTATAACAAATATATTTACTACGACATTAGCAAGAACCGCCACATCCTCAGCCGGCTAATCCAGTGTTTGAGTTAGCTTTGCGATGCAAAGATGAAACTGTGGGCTCCACCAACCCTGGTAAGCCAACACTTTTGAGATCAGTCAATAAATGCTTCTGGTATTGACTTATATGCTGCCCCTGTCTTCATGTTGTTGCTGGACATATCTTTTTTAAAATGTGTGTAGGTCACCTAAATCATCAGAAAAATTGCCCCCCCTGAGAATTTTTTCAGGAGCCGCCACTGTCCCCCCCTCTATTTTCTTTCTCCCTTTTCCAGTTTTCAGTATCTCTCCCTTCCACCTATTTCTCTTTGTCCCTCACATTCAAACACCACTCATGTCGTCCCTTCACACACAGAAGGATTATCAGAGAGAGACAGCCATGTATGTGACACGCAACACAAGCTCCAAAGAAAATGTCCATCTCTCTCTGTAACTGCAGAAACAGAGATATGACATCGCTGGCCATTTTAATTATGGCGTGTGGGGCAGTCTGTGCTACTGTCTGTAGATTATGGACTGTGTGGCCGTTTTAATTACGGCCCATTTTGCTGTATGTTAGCTGTGAGGCGGATTAGAGCCATGCTCTCCGTGAGCCACAGCGTCTCCAGAGTCTTCTGTTCAGCTTTCCTCATCTGCACCAGAGAGCTCTTATCCAGACCGTAAGGACCATATGGACCACCACTACGATGGAAACCATGAGATCCACAAATACCCCACCCCACCCCCAACCCCCACCCGGGGACAGAGGAACAACAGTAAGTCCCATCCCCACAGCCACAACACACACCTTAATCAAAGCGAGGGTCTACAGTCATCTCTCATGTTCAGATCATGAGTTAAAAAGCTGTATTGACTAAGTGTCTCAATTGATGAGGAAGTTCATTATTTTTTGTTATCCTCTTTTTATATTTCACCTTGAGGGACTGAGAGGGGAACTGATTTGTCCGATAATGGAATTGTACATGTACACGTATGAAGAAATATGCACATTTGGGTAGTTCCTTTTTTGTTTCTTGGATGGACAATTGTACAACATGGCTTCAATGTCCAGTACTGTATTTTCTATGATTTCAACACCAGCACTGTTTATTACATAGATTTAGTTTTGGATAAATATGAAATTGACAAATGTTCTTCTGATTTATGTCGGTCCACAAACAGGCAAATTAGAACATAAAGGTTCATTTGTAAACCAAGCACATATTAATAAAAACCAGTGGCAGACCTGAAGAGATACAAGGGCCCTTCAAGCGGATGGCCTTTGAAAGGATTTTCGATACCAATGAGGACAGGCATTAATATAAAGCTCCAATTAAAGCACATGATGCATATGAATGAATACCCATCCTCATCATCAAGCAGTATTTTAGAAAAACTACACATTTACATTTAGGTAGACGCTCTTATCCATACTGCCCCCCCGTGGGAAACGAACCCACAACCCTGCCGTTGCAAACGCCATGCTCTACCAACATCCCTGGCTGGGCCAATTGTGCGCCGCCCCATGGGTCTCCCGGTCACGGCCGGCTCCGACGACAGAGCCTGGATTCAAACCAGGATCTCTAGTGGCACAGCTAGCACTGCGATGCAGTGCCTTAGACCACTGCGCCACTCGGGAGTACACAAAGGCTTTTCTTTGAACATTATAAAAACAACCTGATTGACTGATTGTCCATGAAAGTGGGTTGATATGAAATAACATGTTACTGAAGTCACACAGACAAACATGCTGTCCTTTTTACAATGTGCACGGAATGGATTTACTGCAATAGATGAAGGGCATATATTTTCAACACACACGCTCAAAGTTACATGTAATCTGATTACCAAAAAAAACTGTCACTTTAATCAGTTACGTTACCAGCAAAGATATTGTAATCAGATTACAGATACTCTTGAAAAACAACATGATTACTTCTTAGATTACTTTTAAATTCAGAAAGGATGTTTGCAAAACAAATACATTATGACACCTTTCTGTTTTCTCAATGACATTCAATTCAGCATTGAAAAAGCATCAGTTTGTTCCACCTGAGCGAGTCAGGGACCACTATGATGACACACCAAATGCATTTGATGGATCCTTTTTGTCTTCTTCTAATGCCTCTTAAAGGGAAGGTAATCCAAAAGTAACTGAAAGTGAGTTTGGGTAATCCAAAAGTTACGTTACTGATTACAATTTTGGACAGGTTACTAGTAACTGTAATGGATTACATTTAGAAAGTAACCTACCCAACACTGCATACAAACACACACAGTATGTAATCAGATCAGGCTTGTATTATCTGTCTTCCATGTTACAGTGGTGAGGGGACTGTCTCTCTCCTTCTGACCCTGTCTGTTCCCACAGCAGCACAGTCTCATGTCCTCCCTCACCCCGTTACTGACCAGCACATACAGCACTGGGTCCACCACACTGTTCAGGCTGGACAGGGCCAGCGTGCACGAGAAGGGGAAGTGCATGTTCTGCTCAAACTCACAGTACCTATGTTCGTCCATGTGGTAGTAGGCCAGGGAGCGGGTCAGCAGGAGGAGGTGGTAGGGGGCGAAACACACAGAGAATATCCCGATCACCCCGATGGACAGCAGCCGTACCTTCCTCTTAGCCTGCTCCCCCAGCCCCTCGCTCTGCTTCACCTGGCCCAGGATCCTCCAGTAACACAGCCCCAGCACCAGAAGGGGCAGCAGGAAGCCGATGCCCACCCGCAGCAGGTTGAACAGGGCCACGGGCTGCGGCATGGGGTAGGTCTCGTAGCAGCGGTCCTGCGTGTCGTCGTGGGCGTCCTGCAGGTTGTCCTTGAACAACACCAGGCCGTGTCCGGACATGACAGTCACGCACACGGCCAGACACAGCACCCAGGCGTAGCGCGCGCTGCGGAAGGCCTTGGTCCTCAGGGGGTAGGTGACGGCCAGGCAGCGGTCCACAGAGATGCAGCACAGCAGGTAGATGCTAAGGTACATGTTGGAGTAGTAAAAGAAGCCGGCCACGCTGCAGGAGAGGCTGCCCAGGCTCCAGTGGTGGTCCCGGTGGTAGTAGTTGATCCAGAGAGGCATGGTGAGGATATAGAGCAGGTCAGACATGGACAGGTTGAGCAGGAATACCCCCAGGACGTTCTGGCTGCGGACCTGCTGGACGATGGGGCCAAGGGTCAAGAGGTTAAAGGCCAAGCCCAGGATGAAGGCCAGGATGTAGATGCCCATCAGGAAGTCACTGATAGGGCTCTTAGAGATTGTCACGCAAGTCAAGTTCAAGTTTGTTTTATTAATCTGTTTCTCCATCTTTGTTCAGGTTCAAACTGTAGTAGTTCCTGAAAAGACAAACAAGTATATTTTGTACGTAATTAGTGCAAAATAAAAAACAGTTTAAATCGCTCATGATGTATGAACCCTGATCAGAAAAGCTCTTCGCAATTTTTTTAACCTTTATTTAACCAGGAAAGTCTCTTTTACAAGGCCATGAGTCATAAACGAGACAGTCTCTTATTCATAGAACTTCCTGTAGTCTAATTTAGCAGAAGGTTACTCACATAGGGCACTATTCAATCCACATCGCGGAAGTTCAGCTTTACAATGTGATTGAAATGTAAAGGCAATGTTCCCACTTTAGCGGAGACTGCATTCACGGTAAATGCTGCATATGTCGGCTCATTCGGAAATTACATTTACATTTATATCGCGGAATCTGTAACGCTTCAGTTTTAATACATTTGAAAACATTTCTAAAAACCTGTTTTCGCATTGTCATTATGGGGTATTGTGTGTAGATGGATGAGGAAAAAATGTATTTAATCAATTTTAGAATAAGGCTGTAATGTAACAAAATGTGGAAAAAGTGAAGGGGTCTGAATACTTCCAAATGCACTGTATAAATACACCCAACAATACTGTATAACTCATATCAGTTGAACACAGTTGAACTCATCCCTCAAAAGATGACATCCTCTTACTCACAATCATTACTTACAATCTTTTTTTTTTTTTATCACAGTATCCAGCTCATCACACTTTGCTCCAACCCCATTTCATTGACAAAATCGTTTATTTGTCAAAAAGATAAAACCCTTTGGCTATCCACTCTGATACAGTCAAAAATGTAACATACTATTTGAGCTTGATAATGGGCTCTGGATGGAAAATATGAGTCTTCCCTTCAAGAGTGGGTCTCTGAGGTTTAGTCACGGTCTCACAGATATCGATTTGAGCCTTATTGCAGTGGAACTGCCTAACTCCAAATTGCCTGTGAAACTATCTCCCCACTTTTAACCCCTTTGTGTGAAAAGTTTAACCAATTTCAGGCTTTGTGACCTTCTATTTTTCCGGACCCCCTCAGCGTATGATAGCAGTTACTGTCATTGGGTTAAGGATCTTATGATTTGACAAAAATGTGTCATGGAAATATTGTCTCTCACCTCCTAACAGGTTTATATTACCTTATGTTAATGCCGCTGTCCAGTAATTGCATCTAAATGTTCCATGGTTATTGCTCTGCATGATTTCAAACTGGCTGACAATCTGCCACAACAGAGGTTGTGATTCGTGGGAGAGCATTTGCACTTCATTGTCACGTTCGATGTGCCAGAGCCAGACCATGTGATTGGATTAACTAGATATTTGGAGGCAATAAGATCCATTGACAGCAGGACAGTTCGTAGGTTTAATGCTTATTTAAATAATTTACTGAAATGTAAGGACGGCCATAGTTATATAGAGTTTATAGGGGTGTCATGATCATAATGGGAAGAAATGTCCTGAGGCAGTAACTTGATCAATCATTGGTGATGACATTCGGACTGATACTAGATACTGATAATCAAATCTAAGTTTCTGTTCTAGCTTGCTCCTGAAATAGACAGGCAAGTCTGACTATCACATGAAACAAACGTCATAATTAAAATCTAAATCCCAATTAGATTCTGGGAAACATTTAATGTGATGGATATCTATGTTCCTTTCAATACCACATACACCAAAATGTGTTTTTAGATTATTAGTAGCACAATCACATAATTACCTTTTCAGCTCTCTGGTGGAGTAATAGAAAGTCTTATTTTTTTGAGGAGTAGTTTGGTTCGAGCTCAAATTTGAGAAAGACAGGAAATCATTTATTTCTATTTAATCTTTATGTGGCTGAGAAGATGATGTTTCCATATTCCTCCCATTCAGGCTTTGTTGTTGTCAGGCGGAAACAGAAGGCCCATAATGGTATAAGTGGATGATAATAAATTGGCATAAATTGTCATGTGATGTAAATGTAAATGTACTCTACAGTATATAATTAGTATGTTATCTAGACTGATAAAGCACTCAATCGTATTCCCTTGTTTAATGCTCATGATATTGATCTAAAAGGTAATTCTATGGGTGATCCACAGATGTGTCATTAATCTAAGCTATCACCATGTGGATGACTGGGACATAACATGCAAAAGAAAATAGCCAACCAGACCAATGGTCTATGAGGTGAGACGAAAATGATCAGTAGTTAATTTAGCACCCAATAAGAATGCGCATTAACCACGTGACGATCTAGACGTTTTCCTTTTCATTCTTACCACAGTAGTGTAAAACCATGAATACGGCAACCTGAACACTATACTTTGGTTTATTGAAAGACTACAGACCATAACATGTGTAAATCAATCATCAGAACATTATGCTATGCTGGTGCAATCTACTGACTAGTCAGGCCATTTGGCCTACAGTAATCACTGTGGAATCTATAAACATCTTTTTGTTTCAGAGACATTGATGGGATAATCATTGCGTTAGTTGAACATTTTGAGCCCAGTGACGTTCATCAGAAAAACTGAAAAGGCTGAATGTAGGGGTTGGTGGCATGCCAACAGCTTGAGGTGTGAGTAACTGTGTTATTCCCCTCTAGGAAACAACTGACAGGCTAGCCTAGATCACTAATGTTCCGTTGACTCCTATCCAAAAATAAATGCGAAGACACATTTCAGTTGAATGCATTCAGTTGTACAATTTACTTTCTTTCTATGCATGATCCTGTGACCACTGTGCGTGTGTTCTTGATAACTGTGGTTACCCTTTGCTCTAACACAGTACCATTTCCTCTTTCTTTCAAAAAACCCAAATATGTTTATACTTAAAGAAGCTAATGTGCTTGCAGAATGCCTGTCCAAACATGTACATTCCAGTACATTACTGGAGAACACTGGGGTCTACTTTCTCAGGCAAGCTTTGGTTATATCTCATGTTTGACCTGAAGAATGCACTTTTTTAAGCTATCTGTCCTGTCTCATGAATAAAGCTTTATGAATATTAGTGTAGCAGGCTACCCTTCATAAGGAGTCTGCAACTCTACATGCTACCTGCCTTGCGTTCTCTCCCATAGGATTCTCTGTCTGCTGCATGTCAGATTTATACACCTTGGTTAACTCCCTGAGATTATGGGTGTACTTTACTCCTTGTATTGTCCGTATTCTCTTATTAATGTCAAAAGAACCTTGCTTAGCACCTATAAGAGTACATTTGACAGATACTACATGTAATATCGACCCACTTTAGCCACCCTTACTAGCCCTCTGCTTCTAATGTGAATTTAACTCAATTACGTCTGTCCAGCAGTATGTTAATGTTCTCTTAACCAAACACACAGGCATGAACTCTCCGATGTCCAGTGACAGCTAGACAAAAGATCTCCCAGGTCACAGTCTCGTGTCCCAACGGTCTCAAATCCCAACGTTCCCAACGGTCTCAAATCATAACTCGTTAACATCCTCGTGGTCCTCTGTAGCTCAATTGGTAGAGCATGGCGCTTGTAACGCCAGGGTAGTGGGTTCGATCCCCGGGACCACCCATACGTAAAAATGTATGCACACATGACTGTAAGTCGCTTTGGATAAAAGCATCTGCTAAATGGCATATTATATTATTATAAATGTCCACTTCTTTCTCAATCAGCAGACAGTCCTCCTCCACATTTCCACAGTTCTCTTAATCAACCCTCTGTTTTGCCCTTTAAGCACCTGTGGGAGCAATTTGCATGTTTCGAACGTTGAATCAGTCACTGGCTACATTCCCAGACCTCTTTAGTCTAATCATTTAATAAGACTGACTCACACTGCTACAGGCTAGTCATCCTTCCTTTTACCACTATCATCCTGGGGCCAGAGCAACAGGGAAAATTGTGTGTTGGGGGGAAGGGAAGTTATTTTAGGACGGAATTCAAATTAATCTTGTCAGCGCAATGTTTAGGTAGAATATTTAGGAAGCACACACATGCATCTGTGAGGAGATTGAACTGAGACCTAAAGGACTCTCCGATCAATTTGAGAGAATATTTGTACAGTGAGGGAAAAAAGTATTTGATCCCCTGCTGATTTTGTACGTTTGCCCACTGACAAAGACATGATCAGTCTATAATTTTAATGGTAGGTTTCTTTGTACAGTGAGAGACAGAATAACAACAACAAAATCCAGAAAAACCCATGTCAAAAATGTTATAAATTGATTTGCATTTTAATGAGGGAAATAAGTATTTGACCCCTCTGCAAAACATGACTTAGTACTTGGTGGCAAAACCCTTGTTGGCAATCACAGAGGTCAGACGTTTCTTGTAGTTGGCCACCAGGTTTGCACACATCTCAGGAGGGATTTTGTCCCACTCCTCTTTGCAGATCTTCTCCAAGTCATTAAAGTTTCGAGGCTGACGTTTGGCAACTCGAACCTTCAGCTCCCTCGACAGATTTTCTATGGGATTAAGGTCTGGAGACTGGCTAGGCCACTCCAGGACCTTAATGTGCTTCTTCTTGAGCCACTCCTTTGTTGCCTTGGCCGTGTGTTTTGGGTCATTGTCATGCTGGAATACCCATCCACGACCCATTTTCAATGCCCTGGCTGAGGGAAGGAGGTTCTCACCCAAGATTTGACGGTACATGGCCCTGTCCATCGTCCCTTTGATGCGGTGAAGTTGTCCTGTCCCTTTAGCAGAAAAGCACCCCCAAACCATAATGTTTCCACCTCCATGTTTGACGGTGGGGATGGTGTTCTTGGGGTCATAGGCAGCATTCCTCCTCCTCCAAACACGGCGAGTTGAGTTGATGCCAAAGAGCTCGATTTTGGTCTCATCTGACCACAACACTTTCACCCAGTTCTCCTCTGAATCATTCAGATGTTCATTGGCAAACTTCAGACGGCTCTGTATATGTGCTTTCTTGAGCAGGGGGACCTTGCGTGTGCTGCAGGATTTCAGTCCTTCACGGTGTAGTGTGTTACCAATTGTTGTCTTGGTGACTATGGTCCCAGCTGCCTTGAGATCATTGACAAGATCCTCCCGTGTAGTTCTGGGCTGATTCCTCACCATTCTCATGATAATTGCAACTCCACGAGGTGAGAACTTGCATGGAGCCCCAGGCCGAGGGAGATTGACAGTTATTTTGTGTTTCTTCCATTTGCGAATAATCGCACCAACTGTTGTCACCTTCTCACCAAGCTGCTTGGCGATAGTCTTGTAGCCCATTCCAGCCTTGTGTAGGTCTACAATCTTGTCCCTGACATCCTTGGAGAGCTCTTTGGTCTTGGCCATGGTGGAGAGTTTGGAATCTGATTGATTGATTGCTTCTGTGGACAGGTGTCTTTTATACAGGTAACAAACTGAGATTAGGAACACTCCCTTTAAGAGTATGCTCCTAATTTCAGCTCGTTACCTGTATAAAAGACACCTGGGAGCCAGAAATCTTTCTGATTGAGAGGGGGTCAAATAATTATTTCCCTCATTAAAATGCAAATCAATTTATAACATTTTTGACATGCGTTTTTCTGGATTTTTTGTTGTTGTTATTCTGTCTCTCACTGTTCAAATAAACCTGCCATTAAAATTTGAGCCTATCATTTCTTTGTCAGTGGGCAAATTTACAAAATCAGCAGGGGATCAAATACTTTTTTCCCTCACTGTATGTCTTATCTTCTAAAACATACAGTGATACTCTGTGTACTAACTTTCAGTGAATGTCCTAACTCCATCAGAAAGGAAAAAGTTGACAAAAGCTTTTATCATTCTTTCATCTACACTTTCTATCACTTCTGAGTCCTGACCACCGTTTTAGAAGTCCTCACCTGTCAGTTGTTGTCGACAATGGTTCTTCAAAGTGGGTCAAGAACTTCTGTCTCCTTCAGTAACCCTCAGGCACAGGAGATTTCCATTCAGACAGCCTGATGGGAGGCTTCAGAACCTTTGAGTTACCGCCAGATCATTAGAGTCCCACACGATGACAAGAAGAGCGCTGCGAGCACTCCAGTTAGAAATACTCTGATGAGAGAAGACAACCGACAGACTGATGTTTTCAACCCAGTACACTTCCTCTGTGATGGGAAATACCAACCATGAGCAGTCAGTCCACCCACTGAAGTCAAGATGTCAGACAGACAGCCATGCACGAGAGAGACAGAGAGAGAATAAGCCAGACACAAGAGGGGAAGAGAACAGTGATGTTTAGGGGAGGAGGGAGGGAGTTTTCTTCAGCATACACGTGCATCTGAGAAGTAATTACTTTAGGGTGGGTGGTAGCGACTAAGTTAGACACCTCTCACACACTAACTCCCCAGCACCCCCAGATGGATCGTTCAAATTGAAACGTACAACTTGACTGGCAGTCAGACTACCCACAATGGTGGTTTCCTCCACAAGTGAAAAAAAAGAGACTAACAAGAGAGAGCTAACCGCAGCAACAGATACTCTAGACACACAGGCAATGTGAGTCAATAACACAATAGAAGAAAATGATCTTTAGATGTGTCTAATGGGCTTTTCCTGTGGCGTAGAAATCTGATACAAATCTCAACCGGACTGGAACGTCAGTGAAATTTCTAAAATGATTCATCACAGGTCAGGTCGTCCCTAACGTCATCCCCTTACCAGAAGTAAACCACATCTGGAGATCACATGACTTGGACAGCATCTGTCTATTAGTACAGGAGGGAAATGTGTTTATCACAGTCAAAATGTATCTGCGAATGGGAAGCGAATATCCTGTATAAATTGAATATCCCAACACTCTGTGTAAACATTTATCATTCCATCGTTGAAATTTGGCTTGTAATACTCTCTCAATATGCACAGCTTCACAGTTGTTTCCAAAGTGATTTTTTTAAATGAACGTTGCTGCATGGAGATGTACAGGAATGAATGAAGGTATGTGGGTAAATGAGCAGATACACAGTATATATGGAAAGTATTCAGACTCCTTCACTTTTTCCACATTTTGTTACGTTACAGCCTTATTCTAAAATTGATTAAATAGTTTTGTTCCCCTCATCAATCTACACACGATACCCCATAATGACAAAGTAAAAACAGTTTTTTAGGAATTTTAGCAAATGTATAAAATAAAAAAAAACAGAAATATCACATTTACATAAGTATTCAGACCCTTTACTCAATACTTTGTTGAAGCACCTTTGGCAGCGATGACAGCCTTGAGTCTTCTTGGGTATGACGCTACAAGCTTGGTACACCTGTATTTGGGGAGTTTCTCCCATTCTTCTCTGCAAATCCTCTCAAGCTCTGTCAGGTTGGATGGGGAGCGTCGCTGCACAGCTATTTTCAGGTCTCTCCAGAGATGTTTGATCGGGACTAGTCTCCCAGTCTCTGCTGCTAAAAAACATCCCCACAGCATGATGCTGCCACCACCATGCTTCACCGTAGGGATGGTGCCAGGTTTCCTAAAGACGTGACGCTTGCCATTCAAGCCAGAGAGTTCAATCTTGGCTTCATCAGACCAGAGAATCTTGTTTCTCATGGTCTGAGAGTCCTTTAGGTGCCTTTTGGGAAACTCCAAGCGGGCTGTCATGTGCCTTTTACTGAGGAGTGGCTTCCATCTGGCCACTCTACCATAAAGGCCTGAGTCCTATCATGCTCTCTCTGTATATTTCTCACTCAATCTGTCATTCAATCCACATAGTGTATATGTTCCAGTGTGAATTCTGAGCAGGTAATGCCTGATGAGCATGACTGATGCATGTCATGAAAATGTATGCGCTAGGATGCGATTTTATATAGATATGAGTGGTATGGATAATCACCATAGTTATTTCCTCCTATACTTCTCCCTAGTCTTCCATATTTCCCCCTAATCTTCCATCTCAATGTTCACGAGGCAACGCGCTGAATAAATGACACAGATGAAATATTGTATGTCAAGGTTTGTACTGATGTTATATATAAATGCTGGGATCTTCCATAGGTTTACATTCTCCAAGCATACATTGATTACACTACATAAAGATATGGTTATACATGTACATAATATTCCTTCATAACTATGCTTTTCTTCTAGACAAATCTACTTCACATGGACATCCAACATGTTGACATGCTAGGTTCATAGTCAGTAATCAATATCATAGCCCTCCTCCCATACATTAAAATTGACTCCAGAGATGGGCAGTTCATTGTCTTTCTACTATAACTAAAAGAGCAATAGCATTTTCCCCACTGTCCATTGGTGTTTAATGGTGTCCATGACAAACTATTCAGAAAATGTCCACATTGCCTTCATTGTAACAGTGTATGTCTACAGGTCTAGGACACCCTCGAATCACCATCACCAATTCACAATTAGCACTTCCGATGATGAGCAGTCTTCAGTCTTAACTAATAAGTAATTATCAATAATGGTGTTGCACCAACTAGGACAGTATCAGAGGACAGATTAAAGGTGCAATCTTTGATTGCTACATCTATCTCTGGCTTTGTTTTCTTTGTTGTCGTTTGAACAGCAGATTTCCTCTGAAACGATGACAGCCCACTAGCACTGGTCTGTTGCCTACAGTTATAAGCCCTTTATCTACCACTTACAGGTACTAAATGACTCCTTTGTCTCCATTAAACTCTTTCCGGTCTGCAGCAAACAGGTCTGCCAGTACAGGCAGGGCGCTTCCAGTCATCACATTCAATGAAAATAAAATAAAAAGGAACGGTTCATAAGGTTTTGTTTATGGGTGGATGTAAGTCATGCATAAGTGGATTGATCGAGGCCTTAATGTTCTCTCTCTCTCTCTCTCTCTCTCTCTCTCTCTCTCTCTCTCTCTCTCTCTCTCTCTCTCTCTCTCTCTCTCTCTCTCTCTCTCTCTCTCTCTCTCTCTCTCTCTCTCTCTCTCTCTCTCTCTCTCTCTCTCTCTCTCTCTCTCTCTCTCTCTCTCTCTCTGTGACAATAAGCATGGGATTCCTGTGCTTCCCCGGGTTTCTGAGATACACATCCCCTGACACCACTGGATACAGTACAGCATGTCCGTGTGGGATACAGAAGAGCAGTCTCTTACACTCAAAGAGTTCATGGGTTGAAGAGCTAAGCTGGACCGATGAGAGAGGGGTCAAGGATGGGGTCTGGAGATTGGACAGGCTTGGGCCAGAGTGGACACCATTAGTAGACGGATAGGAGCGGGATCATCGCTATAGAAGGCGCTGTTCTACAGCTAAACCTCCAAGCCTCACCCTCCCCACTCTCCAGACCTCCATCCATCCAGCCAGCCCCTCTCTCTCTCTACTCGCTCCCCACACTCCCCTCCTCTTCCCTGGGTCAGTCTGAGTCCCTTGGGCCCTCGTGGGTCCTGGTTCTGCTGGTTCTCAGAGTATGCTGACCCTCTCGGTGAGCCCCTGCATGTCTGCGTCCTCCCTGGCCTCATCGTCAGACCCGAGCGCAGGCAAAGGGGGCACCAGGTGGGCCGGATAGGGAAGTGTGTGTTCGCGGGCAAACATCTGCCAGCGGCAGTCGTCACTCTCATGGGTGATGTAGCGCTCACCCAGCTTGGTCTCCAGCTCCCTCAGATCCAACCATGTCTGGTAGTCCTGGAGAGGAGAGGAGGGAGGGAGGGAGGGTTGATGGGAGGAGGGGGAAGAAGAGAAGAGCATGGAAGGAGGGAAGAGGATGAGATGAGAGGTTTGAGGATGGAGAGAAACATGAGAAATAAGTCAGTTAGGGGGCCTTGTGTCTCTGGTGTCTCCACTGTAGGTAATGGACTTTTGTATAGCTGCCGTGCTTCTGTTGACTAGCGTACCTGTAGATAGGAGTGACTGAGGCTCTTGTCCACGCTGTAGCGTTTCCTCATCTTCACCTGGAGCAGGTTGTTGATCAGGTCAGTGGCTGAAGAGGAACACAGGCACACAGGTGAGAACAGTATGTGAACTGTACGTGTATGTCATAATAATATGGACATTTAGATATACTTACCCATGATTGAGTAAGACACTTGCATTTGTCATGCATGAGTACAAGTGTGTGTGTCTTACCGTCAGGTGAAATCTGTTTCCAGGGGTTAGGTGGGTACATGAAGGCAGCGTTGTGGATCTGGTCGTTGATGTCCTCGTCCTCGTTGAAGGGGAAGGTGCCACTGAGGCTGACGTACATGATGACTCCTACAGACCACATGTCCAGGGAGCGGTTATAACCCTGGTTGAGCAGCACCTCTGGGGCAAGGTAGGCTGGGGTGCCCACCACCGAACGCCTGAACGACTTCTCACCAATTATACGGGCAAAGCCAAAGTCACACAGCTTCACCTAGAGAGAGAGAGAGAGAGAGAGAGAGAGAGAGAGAGAGAGAGAGAGAGAGAGAGAGAGAGAGAGAGAGAGAGAGAGAGAGAGAGAGAGAGAGAGAGAGACTACGTCATAGGGCCTGCTTCCTCTTGACCAGCTCCAGTGTTCTGATGTTAGCTATGACATGTTACAGTATGTAAGTTCCAGCATCATGGCCTACTCTCCTCTCTTCTACTAAATGAGTAACACTATCCCATAACCCCATCATCACTTTGACATGCCTAGTAAATAAGTTGAACATACCTCTGCCACGCCCTGTATGGGAGAGGTCACCACCTGGCTTTTATAGATGACCCAGATATACCAACTCCCTTACTAACATTACCAGCATGCTGCATTGGATGCCACCATCAAGCCATCCTATTTCATAGGACTACATACTGTATATGCCAACTGTTTTATACATGATCCTGGGTCTTGTTGTGGTGCTGGGTGAAGAGATCATGTCCCAGGTCTGTTGACCCGTGCCCTGTAACATGTATAGTGCTGCTGACCTGAACCAGACTATATTAACTATTCAGGATCCCAGGGCTGTCCAAACAACCACTAGCTTCTCTTAGGTGACTTTGACTGACGCTATCATAACTGCCAGAGCACTTTCTTGGAAGCAGTGTGTGTGTGTGTGACAGGGGTATAGTGTTACCCCTGTGTCTTTTTCAATGTGGTCTGTCTGTATGTAACAGGGCATCACTGGTCACTGGCCATGTCCGTAACTCTCAGATCTGGTGTGTTAATCCAGGATAGCAAATGGGCACAGTGTGTGTGTGTTGTGCCAGACTATTTTGAGTTGTTCCCATCAGCAGGCTTGGCTGTGCTGTTGTTATGCCTGATTCGGTATGAGATGGAGTTGTCTATTATCTATCCTGTTGCCTAGTCACTTTACTCCTACCTATAGTATATGTACATAGCTACCTCAATTACCTCGTACCCCTGCAAATCAACTCAGTTCTGGTACTCTCTATATTATATTGTATTATATACAGTGGGGTCTGAAATGATTGATTTCTCCAAGACATGCTAACCTCTCACCATTACCAATAACAGGGGAGGTTAGCATGTCTTAGAGGTATGATCTTTGACCCTCAAACTTTCTCACCCATCATTATTCACGATTAATTCAGGATTATCTGCAATTATGGTAGCATCCACATGAATGTAGAAGTGTTTAGAAACATATTCTATTCTTATTTACCATTAATTTATATTGGGCACAAAATAATCTGAAAACACAACCAAAAAACAAACTGCAAATGCATCCAGAAAGTTCGTAGAGTCACAAGCTTGATGTATTCATTGTATGCCAGGAACATGAGACCTAATACTAAACGTTTGATTACTTTATTTATAAGAATCTTTAGGGGTGTCAATAATTTTTACCCCTACCTTTCTCAGAAAAAAAGTATTACTTGTTAAACAAAATCTATTTCTCTAAGCAATTGTATTAGTATAAAATAATGTACTTTACCCATTTTGTTGAGTATACAATAAATATAGCACAGTATTTGAATTATTTATTTAATATAGTCATTATTGTTCATCTTTATCAATGGTGTCAATCATTTCGGAGCCCACTGTATGTGTGTGTATGTTTACCATGTGACCACCATGGTTTTCTCAGAATAATGAGTGTGTGTGTGTGAGAGCCACACACACAACAGGAAACGGTTAATTCCCCCCCTTACCCCTAACTATAGAGAGAGAGATATAAAGATATATATAGAGAGATATATATAGAGAGAGAGATAGAGAGATATTTAGAGAGAGATATAGAGAAAGATATATATATATATATATATATATATAGAGAGAGAGAGAGAGAGAGAGAGAGAGAGAGAGAGAGAGAGATATAGAGAGAGAGATATAAAGATATATATAGAGAGAGATATAGATATATAGATATAGAGAGATATAGAGATATATATAGAGAGATATATATATATAGAGAGATATAGATATATATATATATAGAGAGAGGGAGAGAGAGGGGGAGAGAGGGAGAGAGAGAGAGAGAGAGAGAGAGAGAGAGAGAGAGAGAGAGAGAGAGAGAGAGAGAGAGAGAGAGAGATCTCTACATTAGCTTTGACGTGGAGAGTCATGGTGTGTGTGATAGTGTCATAACAGTTGTATGTACCTGGGGGAAGGGCTCGGCAGAGGCCAGCAGGACATTCTCAGGCTTCAGGTCACAGTGGACGATGTTCTTAAAGTGTAGGTGCCTCAGGGCTGCCAGAATCTACACACACAAACAGGATATGGCTTAGACTCTCTGGGCTGTAACAGGAAACCAAACCCCAGAAAAACAAACGCTTCGGAGGTACATTGTATGTGTTATGTAGTGAGTGAGAAACAACAGAACATGAAACGGGAACCGCCAAACCCTCAAGCAAATATGACATTTCAATGATTTGTGTGTAGGTTTATTTTCATGACGTGAGAACACACAGCGGTTATCAAACAGATCTGTTGTCTGATAAACTTTATAACTGTAGGAAACACACACAAACACACCCAGCTAAGTTTATCAAAAGGTGGCGTAAAAAATCCAAAACATTATCAAACACATACAGATTACTTTTTCTTTCAATATATTTCAAATGCATTTCAAATTTGCGTGTTTGCTTAAATGCATGTAATGCCTGACAATATTCCAGAAATACAGTTGAAGTCGGAGGTTTCCATACACCTTAGCCAAATACATTTAAACCGTTTTTCACAATTCCTGACATTTAATCCTAGTAAAAATTCCCTCTCTTAGGTCAGTTAGGATCACCACTTTATTTTAAGAATGTGAAATGTCAGAATAATAGTAGAGAGAATCATTTATTTCAGCTTTTATTTATTTCATCACATTTCCAGTGAGTCAGAAGTTACTCAATTAGTATGGTACCATTGCCTTTCAATTTTTTAACTTGGGTCAAACGTTTCGGGTAGCCTTCCACAAGCTTCCCACAATAAGTTGGGTGAATTTTGGCCCATTCCACCTGACAGAGCTGGTGTAACTGAGTCAGGTTCGTAGGCCTCCTTGCTCGCACACGCTTTTTCAGTTTTGCACACAAATGTTATATATAGGACTGAGGTCAGGGCTTTGGGTTGGCCACTCCAATACCTTGACTTTGTTGTCCTTAAGCCATTTTGCCACAACTTTGGACGTATGCTTGGGGTCATTGTCCATTTGGAAGACCCATTTGTGACCAAAGCTTTAACTTCCTGACTGATGTATTGCTTCAATATATCCACATAATTTTCCTTCCTCATGATGCCATCTATTTTGTGAAGTGCACCAGTCCCTCCTGCAGCAAAGCACCCCCACAGCATGATGCTGCCACCCCCGTGCTTCACTGTTGGGATGATGTTCTTCGGCTTGCAAGCGCCCCCCTTTTTCCTCCAAACATAACGATGGTCATTATGGCCAAACAGTTCTATTTTTGTTTCATCAGACCAGAGGACATTTCTCCAAAAAGTATGATCTTTGTCCCCATGTGCAGTTGCAAACCGTAGTCTGGCTTTTTTATGGCTGTTTTGGAGCAGTGGCTTCTTCCTTGCTGAGCGGCCTTTCAGGTTATGTCGATATAGGACTCGTTTTACTGTGGATATAGATACTTTTGTACCTGTTTCCTCCAGCATCTTCACAAGGTCCTTTGCTGTTGTTCTGGGATTGATTTGTACTTTTCGCACCAAATTACGTTCATCTCTAGGAGACAGAACGTGTCTCCTTCCTGAGCGGTATGACGGCTGCATGGTCCCATGGTGTTTATACTTGCATACTATTGTTTGTACAGATGAACGTGGTACCTTCAGGCATTTGGAAATTGCTCCCAATGATGAACCAGACTTGTCAAGGTCTACAATTGTTTTCTGAGGTCTTGGCTGATTTCTTTTGATTTTCCCATGATGTCAAGCAAAGAGGCACTGAGTTTGAAGGTAGACCTTGAAATACATCCACAGGTACACCTCCAATTGACTCAAATGATGTCAATTAGCCTTTCAGAAGCTTCTAAAGCCATGACATCATTTTCTGGAATTTTCCAAGCAGTTTAAAGTCACAGTCAACTTAGTGTATTTAAACTTCTGACCCACTGGAATTGTGATCCAGTGAATTATAAGTAAAATAATCTGTCTGTAAACAATTGTTGGAAAAATTACTTGTGTCATGCACAAAGTAGATGTCCTAACCGACTTGCCAAAACTATAGTTTGTTAACAAGACATTTGTGGAGTGGTTGAAAAACGAGTTTTAATGACTCCAACCTAAGTGTATGTAAACTTCCGACTTCAACTGTACACATGGACTTTGTGTTGTTGATATGTGGTAGTGGAGTAGGGGCCTGAGGGCACACAGTGTGTTGTGAAATCTGTTATGAACGTGTTGTAATGTTTTTAAAATTGTATAACTGCCTTAATATTGCCGGACCCAAAGAAGAGTAGCTGATGCCTTGGCAGCAGCTAATGGGGATCCATAATAAATACAAATACAAATACAATGGAGTGATTTCTGACGAGAATTCCTCATATAATCTAACATTGTGCATAAGTCCCTTTTCAAAGACTCAAAGGCTTCCTTTGCGATGTCACACTATGTATATGGCTCTAGTCTACAGGGTGGCTAGAGGGGTTACTAATTCAGCTTCTTATATTACTCTTTACGTATCAGTAGTTAGGTAAGCATTTCACGGTAATGTCTACACCTGTTGTATTCGGTGCATGTGGCAAATCAAATTTGATTTGATTTGATTTGATTCCATCCAATTGGTGACAGATTTCATGTGAATATTCTAAAACCCGCATTTTCCTACCAGAGATTTGTTTCCATCAAATTGACTTGTTGCAGATAAAAGGCTGTCTGTGATGACGTAGTGCACATACAAATACATTTTGTGGTTAAATTCCCATGTACCGAATAAAAATAAATAAAGTTTTAAAAAATAACAAAATTAAGTTAAATGGTTTTCTCACAAAAATATTGCGTTATATATCGTTATATAGCGTTATATAGCGAGTCTGCCCACTCTGGTATTGGCACATGCGCTCTAGCCAACAGCGCTATCTGCTGTTGGCTAGAGAGCACGTACATTGAGTATACCAAACATTAGGAACGCCTTCCTAATATCGAGCTGCCAAAGTGAGTTGCCAAAGTGGCCAAACTAAGTTGATCTTATTCGGGCAATGGGCGCAGCCATCTCTGACTTTTTTATTGATTTAATATTTAAAACATACAATATACTTGCAGTGAAGACGCTCAACAACTACATCACATTAGTAATCTAACAGACTCCCATCCAGAGCGACACACAGAAGCAACCAGGGTTAACTTTGACTTTGCTTATTTGCGTCTTATAATTAATGGCATTCTGGGATTAGGGAGTTTTCGCTTGTCAAACATAAACAAACATGGCTCCATCATAAAGAATTTAGCCGCTGTTAGCTTAGCTGACACGCATCTCTTTTCTAAACAATATTACATTTCTCCCTTGTGCTCACCAGAGATGAGGTACATTGTAAACAAGTCTAGCTGTTAGGTCGCTAACTAATGTTTCGTTTTTTTGTCAGCGCAAACTGTTATTTAGACTGGTTTATGGAATGAGTTTGGCTGTGGATGTGTTCCGTGTGATGCTTGGATGATGAAGTTTGCATTTATCTTTTACGATGAAGTTTGCATTTATCTTTTACAATAAAAGGTGAAATTGAGGAATAGAGTTATTGATATGAGGTTTTCATAGTGTTGTGGACCAGGTTAGAGTTAGTAGATAAGTGGCTTGGTGCCACAGAGTCTACATTCCAGTATGTCATAGGAGATTACTGATGTTTATGGTAGCATGATTGATGGATAGGATATACTGACTTTGGGTAAAGGGTAATAACATCAAAGAAGGGAGTGCCCACTGAGGGTTACCAGATGTTCGTGAAGAAACGTGTAACAGAGTGTATATAAGCTGAGAGGATGTCTTTGTTCTGGAGTTTGAAATGGCAAGAGGCAGAGCCATGTCTTTTGTTATAACGAACCATGGTACCTATTAAATACTTATATGAACTCCCCATCAAAAGTGTCTAAGTATATCCTTACATCCTACCCTCTGTAGCTCAGCTGGTAGAGCACAGCGCTTGTAACGCCAAGGTAGTGGGTTCGATCCCCGGGACCACCCATACACAAAAAAATTAAATAAAAAATGTATGCACGCATGACTGTAAGTCATTTTGGATAAAAGCGTCTGCTAAATGGCATATTATTATTATTATTATTATATACTTGATACCCGAGAAACTCATCATAACAGTTGTGAAGACCTTTATTTTCCATCAGTACCAAACATTGTTTAGATGCTTTTCAGACAACAATGCTGTTTAGAAGCGTTTGTTGCATCATACATTCTGTTGCTACTGTTCCAATCACATATTTGCGATGGTACGCTGCAGGGACAAATATGTGATCATATGCGTCAAAAGGTTGAGCGTGAAAACCCAGCAGCGTTGCAGTTCTTGACACAAACCGGTGTGCCTGGCACTTACTACCATACCCCGTTCAAAGGCAATTAAATATTTTGTCTTGCCCCTTCACCCTCTGAATGGCACACATACACAAGCCATGTTTCAATTGTGTCAAGGCTTAAAAATCCTTCTTTAACCTGTGTCCTCCCCTTCATCTACACTGACTGAAGTGGATTTAACAAGTGAAATAAATAAGGGATCATAGCTTTCACCTGGATTCACCTGGTCAGAGTATATGTCATGGAAAGAGCAGGTGTTCTTAATGTACTCAGTGTATAGACTACAATAATGATGAGATTATTATGGACGAAAGAGCATGATTTTGTTTTATTTTTCAAACGGCTGCCAAGCATCGATTATTTTGTCAACAGAATAAGACAATATGTAACTTTTTGGGTGACCCGAACCAAATTCACATAGAAATGTGAGATCTGTCATTCTCATTGAAAGCAAGTTTAAGAAGTAGTAGATCTGTTCTATGTGTGCTATGTCTATGCTTCTCGTTCTTAAGTTTCGTTTTTGCATCTTTTACTTTCAGTTTTGTACACCAACTTCAAACAGCTGAAAATACAATATTTTGTGTTATGGAAAATATATTTCACAGCGGTTTAGATGGTACAATGATTCTCTACACTAGACTACTTGTTTTGTCACATAAACTGAAATTAGGCAAACTATTAGAATTTTAGCAACCAGATTTCTGCATAGTGCACCTTTAACATTCTGTCATAAAGAGCACATGTTCAACTTAATAAAAAACCTGTTTTTCCATCTGAAGAGATAAAAAAAATTACTAAAGTAAGTATTTATTTTATTTTATTAATCAGTTAAATAATAGATCTCGGGCACTTTATTTATTCTTTAAATTTGTTTTTATCGAGTCAAACAAAATCTATACATTGTACAACCAGTGGCAACTGGTTGAGCACCACCTGTTTAGAAATAATATATATATATATATATATATAATTTTTGTATGTTCTCTATAGTTATGTACTTCAAAATGTATCAATTGACCAATTCGGCACATTTGGGCAGACTTGATACAAAATAGTCCAGTATTGCAATGCTTCACTGGATCAATCTGAAACTTTGCACACACACTGCTGCCATCTATTGGCCAACATCTAAATTGCGCCTAAACTTCAATATTATATTGTGGCCTTTCTCTTGCATTTCAAAGATGATGAAAAAATAAAAAAAATATAAATCATGTTTTTTTGTTTGTATTATCTTTTACCAGATCTAATGTGTTATATTCTCCTACATTAATTTCACATTTCCACAAACTTCAAAGTGTTTCCTTTCAAATGGTATCAATAATATGCATATCCTTGCTTCAGGTCCTGAGCTACAGGCAGTTAGATTTGGGTATGTCATTTTAGGCAAAAATTGAAAGAAAGGGTCCGATCCTTAAGAGTTTAACTCAAGGATTTTTGTAAAAAATTTTTTTACATTGTTTGCAAACTGATATGTGACACAAATTAATGCCAAAATAACATGCAAAACAGGCACAAAAAAAGTATATATACATACATATATATGTATATATATATACTTTTTAGTTTCGCCTAAAATGACATATCCAAATCTAACTGCCTGTAGCTCAGGACCTGAAGCAAGGATATGTATATTCTTGATACCATTTGAAAGGAAACACTTTGAAGTTTGTGGAAATGTGAAATTAATGTAGGAGAATATAACACATTAGATCTGGTAAAAGATAATACTAACAAAAAAAACATGTGTTTTCTTTTTTTTCATCATCTTTGAAATGCAAGAGAAAGGCCACAATATAATATTGCAATTTAGGCGCAATTTAGATTTTGGCCAATAGATGGCAGCAGTGTGTGTGCAAAGTTTCAGATTGATCCAGTGAAGCATTGCAATATATACCGGACTATTTTGTATCAAGTCTGCCGAAATGTGTCGAATTGGTCAATTGATACATTTTGAAGTACATACCTATAGAGAACATACAAAACTGATATGGTAATACAAAATGTAAGTTTACACACTCCCAGGAATGTCATATATGATGGTTCATTAGCTTATACACTAACTTTCACACATCTAGATGGCGGGGTGGGTGTGAAGCCAGAGACAGCAAGGGTTCAAACTGTAGAACCCAGTTCCTACATTTGAATATACAAATATTTTAATAAACAAAACTATGCTACATTTTATCTCTGGGACCCTCAGGATGACAAATCAGGGCAAGATTACTGAATGTAAGTACATTATTTACCTTCAGAGGTGAATGTATCAAACCAGTTGCCTTAACAAGTTTTTTTTTGTTGTGCACTCTCCTCAAACAATAGCATGGTATTTTTTCACTGTAATAGCTATTGTAAATTGGACAGTGCAGTTAGATTAACAAGAATGTAAGCTTTCTGCCAATATAAGACATGTCTATGTCCTGGAAAGTTTGCTGTTACTTACAACAGTCATGCTAATCACATTAGCGCACGTTAGCCGATCCCATAGAGGTTAATAAAGCCGCATACGAACACGGTCTCCTTCTTGAGTAAGGCAGCTACAAAATGCAGGTGTTTCAGCCTAGCTCAGTGCTTTCTGTGGTGGAGGGGCAGCCAGCAAAAATACAGAGCGTAGGCATTGGTAATCTTCTCTAGTTGCGCCGTGATTGACTCAGTGTTCTGTCACTCATGGGGACCCTAGGTCACTGCCGAATCTACAGGGAGAGCTAGGCAGTTCAAGACCCCTTGGGTGTTGCCATAGATTTACATTAGAAATGCCCGTCCAAGAAGGCTCGAGGTCATTAACCACAAATAAAATAATGTCAAATTACAGCTAGCTTTGATTGGACTGATCATGTCAACATAATACTTTCACAATCTTAGCTTGCAAGCTAGACAAGCAGTCATCATCATGAATCACATCGACAATATACTGGCAAAACCTTTTCAATCCTTGTCGTATGAAGAGAAACTATGGATAAAACGTATCGGTGCTCATCGGCCATTGGACATAAACATTACACAACAAGTTGGAAATCGCAATTTCAACAATAAGTGGTTTGGAAGGAATCAATGGCTAACTGCAAGCATTGCAAAGCTTCCCCTGCCTCCTATTCGGTGGAGAGGGTGTGTGATCCAAGTCTGGGTTTAAGGATTTAAAACATGTGTGTGAAAGGGTATTTTTTCCAAGCTTAAAAGGATAAACATTCACACGCAACAGCAAAGGTTGAATACATTGGCCATGCTGTCAATCCAGCATGACTTCTGCCGCGTTCAAAACAACTGGAAACTCGGAACTGGGAAATCTCAGACTTCAGTGCATTCAACTCGGAAAAAGACTATCGGACTGGGAAAATACGTTATGAAAGGTCATCCAACTCAGAATTCCAAGTCGGGAACTCAAGCCTCTTTCTAGAGCTCCAACCTGAAGATCACTGACGTCATTGGTTCATTTCTAGCTTGTTAGCTAGCTAGCTAATGTTAAGTTAGCTGGCTAGCCAGTTCAAATAATGACCATATCATATAGCTGACAACGTCTTAACATTAGCTAATTTGAATTCATTATTACAGAAAAGAACTCACAACAAGATCCTTATTTACAAGTTAATGACAAGCTGATTACAGAAAATAGCTTACGGTTGTGAGTGTGACGAAGTAAAAGCAGGGCATTCTATCTGATAATTTTAGAACTCGGACACTGTCTCTTTGGCCTAACATTATATCCTAATTGGATTTTGGTGCAGGTCATGTTGATCTTCACATTGCCGTCTCTGGTAAACACACACTATATCAAATAAAATCTAAGGGTATTTGTCACATGCACAGGATACAGAAGGTGTAAACAGTACAGTGAAATGGTTACTTGCATGGTGGAGTCTTTTGTTTAGCTAGCTAGCTAGCTAAACAATTAACCATAATCCCAACTCATAATGTTACTACACTGCATGAATCTGCAGGTAGCTAAAGTTAACCAACTAGGTTCTATGTTAGCTAGCTAGCTAACATTAGGCTATAACTAGCAATGCAAATGGCTCTGAGATATGAATAATATTACTACAGAGATCATACACGTAACGTTAGCTAGCGAGCCCACCAGCAATGTTAGCTAGCGAGCCCAAGCGTGCTACAAGGCAGACCAATCCGAACTAATCTCTTGGCATGTTCAGCCCATCCATTATTTCAGCCAATCATGCCTAGTGGGAAGGTTCCTGACTTTTTCCGTGGCTAAACCAACTAGGCTGGTAATAAAACAAAAATTGTATTTACAGATGGCATACACGTTTGTTATTAAGGCACATGAAAGTTGACATGTTCCAGAAGGCATTTCTGCCCAAAAATTCATTTTGATAAAAAATAAATGTTTACGTTCAATTGCCTCTCCTGTGAAGTAATGACGTGCGACATACGCCTAGTTTCCTGAAACGAGTCACATATTGTCTATAAAAGTGGATTGTATTTTCATTCCTTTTTAGACCACATAGGCCTAATAAATTAATAACATGTTGTGTAGTGGCTTTACTGGCATGCATCTAAAAAAAAAAAATTGTGAGTTTGCCCCACCAAGATTTAAATGCTAAAATCGCCACTGCGTAAAACTCCAATATGTCAAAGTGTAGGTCTAGGTCTTGTGCTTCCAATGAGTGTATTATTCGGTTCTACAGTGGATGGTTAGCGGTGTTATGGTGTGTTCGTAACCAAGTGGGTAGTGGGGATTTACCACATCTGGGAAAGATCCACTTGAATGGCCCTCCAACTGGTAATTACTAGTTAAATCAGCCATGAATCCCCTTGTGACAAGGGGGAATGGAAGCTTGTTGTTTGCAACAGGGAAGGGCAATTAAATGCAAAATGAAATTGTTAAAACATTTCTAGCCTGTCTATCTATGGGTAACAAGGTTGACGTGTTATGCTCGACCCACTCAGTTTTTCACCACAAAACACCAGAAAATTGCCAAAAAGAGTAGAACCAGCTCAGCTGCTTTTACACTATGATTTGACTATTAGATGTTCAATGTTTCTTTTGAAATAAATATTTAAAAAGGAATAGATTCACCATATTAAAACGAGAGTTCAGTTCACATCACAGGGTTGACCTTAAAATTAGTGACAGTAAATGAATCACTAATCACATTAAATAAATAATAATCTTCAGAAATATCTTTGTCAAAACCACAAAATAACTAAGGCTTTACAAGTAAAGCTATGCAAGTAAAGTCATTCCGTATTTTAAAAAAACATCACGACAGCTGCAATGGAAACAGGAAGTTCCGATACAATTTTATAAATGCTTACAGATAATTTGTTTGTTCGACATTGTGGGATCTTTTCGTATCTGTAAAATTAATTATGCAAGAAATCATATCAAAGTCAACTTGGAGTCACGCAATGATATGGTGTGTGATCCTCCCACTACGACTCGGGAAACCATACAGTTTATTAGGCTCCAGATTAAATACATTTTGAGGGGGTGGTGAAAGTGCTCGGTGATGCGCTTGATGCTCCTTTCCAATAAATATTGAGGGCCTTATTCTGGTGACATGATGATCGCTCTTATCCATAATAATCTCATCATGTAGAATAGCCTACATGCACAGCCTACCCGCTATGTACAGTGGGGAAAAAAGTATTTAGTCAGCCACTAATTGTGCAAGTTCTCCCACTTAAAAAGATGAGAGAGGCCTGTAATTTTCATCATAGGTACACGTCAACTGTGACAGACAAATTGAGAAAAAAAAATCAGAAAATCACATTGTAGGATTTTTAATGAATTTATTTGCAAATTATGGTGGAAAATAAGTATTTGGTCAATAACAAAAGTTTCTCAATACTTTGTTATATACCCTTTGTTGGCAATGACACAGGTCAAAGGTTTTCTGTAAGTCTTCACAAGGTTTTCACACACTGTTGCTGGTATTTTGGCCCATTCCTCCATGCAGATCTCCTCTAGAGCAGTGATGTTTTGGGGCTGTCGCTGGGCAACACGGACTTTCAACTCCCTCCAAAGATTTTCTATGGGGTTGAGATCTGGAGACTGGCTAGGCCACTCCAGGACCTTGAAATGCTTCTTACGAAGCCACTCCTTCGTTGCCCGGGCGGTGTGTTTGGGATCATTGTCATGCTGAAAGACCCAGCCACGTTTCATCTTCAAAGCCCTTGCTGATGGAAGGAGGTTTTCACTCAAAATCTCACGATACATGGCCCCATTCATTCTTTCCTTTACACGGATCAGTCGTCCTGGTCCCTTTGCAGAAAAACAGCCCCAAAGCATGATGTTTCCACCCCCATGCTTCACAGTAGGTATGGTGTTCTTTGGATGAAACTCAGCATTCTTTGTCCTCCAAACACGATGAGTTGAGTTTTTTTATTTTTTTTTTAAGTTATATTTTGGTTTCATCTGACCATATGACATTCTCCAAATCCTGGATCATCCAAATGCACTCTAGCAAACTTCAGACGGGCCTGGACATGTACTGGCTTAAGCAGGGGGACACATCTGGCACTGCAGGATTTGAGTCCCTGGCGGCGTAGTGTGTTACTGATGGTAGGCTTTGTTATTTTGGTCCCAGCTCTCTGCAGGTCATTCACTAGGTCCCCCCGTGTGGTTCTGGGATTTTTGCTCACCGTTCTTGTGATCATTTTGACCCCACGGGGTGAGATATTGCGTGGAGCCCCAGATCGAGGGAGATTATCAGTGGTCTTGTATGTCTTCCATTTCCTAATAATTGCTCCCACAGTTGATTTCATCAAACCAAGCTGCTTACCTATTGCAGATTCAGTCTTCCCAGCCTGGTGCAGGTCTACAATTTTGTTTCTGGTGTCCTTTGACAGCTCTTTGGTCTTGGCCATAGTGGAGTTTGGAGTGTGACTGTTTGAGGTTGTGGACAGGTGTCTTTTATACTGATAACAAGTTCAAACAGGTGCCATTAATACAGGTAACGAGTGGAGGACAGAGGAGCCTCTTAAAGAAGAAGTTACAGGTCTGTGAGAGCCAGAAATCTTGCTTGTTTGTAGGTGACCAAATACTTATTTTCCACCATAATTTGCAAATAAATTCATTAAAATCCTACAATGTGATTTTCTGGATTTTTTTTCCACAATTTGTCTGTCATAGTTGATGTGTACCTATGATGAAAATTACAGGCCTCTCTCATCTTTTTAAGTGGGAGACCTTGCACAATTGGTGGCTGACTAAATACTTTTTTCCCCCACTGTACAGTGAGATCCCCTGCTGATTTTGTACGTTTGCCTACTGACAAACACATGATCAGTCTATAATTTTTTTCCCCCACTGTATTTTATTTACGCTGATTTTTGAATATTCGAATGAAAATCTGTCGTCAATTGGATGGAAACCTAGCTAATGATGGTGAAAACCTGGTGTATTTAGTGGGTTAAAATCTTCCTAGAAATCACAGAGGGTGCAAAGAGGGACATGTCAAAATGCTAAATTCTGGCACTTTAGCAAGTCTTTATTGATATTGAAATTCTTATTTATTGAATTCTCCATGTGCTCTATATCAAAGGGCACTTCATTTCATATAACAGGCATTTAAAAATGCAATATTGGTGCATAATTGCTACTTAACTTATCAAAGGGATGCAAAAGGCACTCCTTACTGTCACGCCCTGGCTCTGGGGACACTGTTATGTTGAGCCAGGGTGTGTAATTCTATGTTTGTATTTCTATGTTGGCCTGAGTGACTCCCAATCAGAGGCAACGAGTGTCAGCTGGTTGTCTCTGATTGGGAGCCATATTTAACTGTCTGTCTTTCACTTTGTGTTTGTGGTTTCTTGTTCGTATTTGGTTTGTGTTAAACCGTAGACATCACGTTATCGTCCGTTGTTTTGATCGTGTGATCATTCTATTAATAAATATGTACGCATTCAACGCTGCGCCTTGGTCTCTCCCTGACGATCGTGACAGAAGAAACCACCAAAACCAGACCAAGCAGCGTGTCCAGGAGCCATCGCTAGCAGATCTCCGTGGCAACCTCGACTGGGTCAAGCCTAGTGAGGAGCTGAATGGCGGGAGTTGGAGACAGAGGAGCGAGAGTTGGGCGAGAACGATGGAGGCCTGGCCCACGGGGAGGAGAGACCCCCAGAACATTTTTAGGGGGGGGCTCACGACGTCGGGGCAGCAGGGGGCCGCGATAGAGCGGTCCAGCGGGTTGGCAGAGGAGGCCGCCAGGTTACGGGAGTCACTGGTCACCAGGGGGAAGGAGGTTGTAGAGGCACGGCGAGAGGTACTGGCGTGTGTTGCCAGTCCGGTCCGGCCTGTTCCTGATCCCCACATAGGGCCAGTGGTGTGTGTTCCCAGTACAGTCCGGCCTGTTCCTGCCACTCCCACCAAGTCAGTGGTGCGGTTCGTCAGCCCTGTCCGGCCCGTTCCTGCTCTCCGCACCAAGTCTGTGGTGCGCGTCGCCAGCCCAGTCCGGCCCATTCCTGCTCCCCGCACCAAGTCTGTGGTGCGTTTCGTCAGCCCTGTCCGGCCCGTTCCTGCTCTCCGCACCAAGTCTGTGGTGCGCGTCGCCAGCCCAGTCCGGCCCATTCCTGCTCCCCGCACCAAGTCTGTGGTGCGTTTCGTCAGCCCTGTCCGGCCCGTTCCTGCTCTCCGCACCAAGTCTGTGGTGCGCGTCGCCAGCCCAGTCCGGCCCATCCAAGCTCCCCGCACCAAGTCAGTGGTGCGCTTCGTCAGCCCGGTCCGGCCCGCTCCTGCTCCCCACACCAAGCCAGTGGTGTGCGTCGTCGGTCCGGCACGGCCCGTGCCTGTTCCACTGGTGCCTGGTCCGGCACCGGTCAGATGCGTTACGCCGGAGCTAGAGCAATCCGCTCCATCAGTGTGCAGTCCAGCTCCGGCCAGCAGGGCCAGACCGGACCAGGGGTACTTTGGGGGGTTGGAGAGGGAGTGGGGATCAGGCCCGGAGCCGGATCCGCCGCCAAGGCGGAGTGCCCACCCGGTCCCTCCCCTGTGGTATTTAGTTGGCGCGGTCGGAGTCCGCGCCTTTAGGGGGGGGTACTGTCACGCCCTGGCTCTGGGGACACTGTTATGTTGAGCCAGGGTGTGTAATTCTATGTTTGTATTTCTATGTTGGCCTGAGTGACTCCCAATCAGAGGCAACGAGTGTCAGCTGGTTGTCTCTGATTGGGAGCCATATTTAACTGTCTGTCTTTCACTTTGTGTTTGTGGTTTCTTGTTCGTATTTGGTTTGTGTTAAACCGTAGACATCACGTTATCGTCCGTTGTTTTGATCGTGTGATCATTCTATTAATAAATATGTACGCATTCAACGCTGCGCCTTGGTCTCTCCCTGACGATCGTGACAGAAGAAACCACCAAAACCAGACCAAGCAGCGTGTCCAGGAGCCATCGCTAGCAGATCTCCGTGGCAACCTCGACTGGGTCAAGCCTAGTGAGGAGCTGAATGGCGGGAGTTGGAGACAGAGGAGCGAGAGTTGGGCGAGAACGATGGAGGCCTGGCCCACGGGGAGGAGAGACCCCCAGAACATTTTTAGGGGGGGGCTCACGACGTCGGGGCAGCAGGGGGCCGCGATAGAGCGGTCCAGCGGGTTGGCAGAGGAGGCCGCCAGGTTACGGGAGTCACTGGTCACCAGGGGGAAGGAGGTTGTAGAGGCACGGCGAGAGGTACTGGCGTGTGTTGCCAGTCCGGTCCGGCCTGTTCCTGATCCCCACATAGGGCCAGTGGTGTGTGTTCCCAGTACGGTCCGGCCTGTTCCTGCCACTCCCACCAAGTCAGTGGTGCGGTTCGTCAGCCCTGTCCGGCCCGTTCCTGCTCTCCGCACCAAGTCTGTGGTGCGCGTCGTCGGTCCGGCACGGCCCGTGCCTGTTCCACTGGTGCTTGGTCCGGCACCGGTCAGATGCGTTACGCCGGAGCTAGAGCAATCCGCTCCATCAGTGTGCAGTCCAGCTCCGGCCAGCGGGGCCAGACCGGACCAGGGGTACTTTGGGGGGTTGGAGAGGGAGTGGGGATCAGGCCCGGAGCCGGATCCGCCGCCAAGGCGGAGTGCCCACCCGGTCCCTCCCCTGTGGTATTTAGTTGGCGCGGTCGGAGTCCGCGCCTTTAGGGGGGGGTACTGTCACGCCCTGGCTCTGGGGACACTGTTATGTTGAGCCAGGGTGTGTAATTCTATGTTTGTATTTCTATGTTGGCCTGAGTGACTCCCAATCAGAGGCAACGAGTGTCAGCTGGTTGTCTCTGATTGGGAGCCATATTTAACTGTCTGTCTTTCACTTTGTGTTTGTGGTTTCTTGTTCGTATTTGGTTTGTGTTAAACCGTAGACATCACGTTATCGTCCGTTGTTTTGATCGTGTGATCATTCTATTAATAAATATGTACGCATTCAACGCTGCGCCTTGGTCTCTCCCTGACGATCGTGACAGAAGAAACCACCAAAACCAGACCAAGCAGCGTGTCCAGGAGCCATCGCTAGCAGATCTCCGTGGCAACCTCGACTGGGTCAAGCCTAGTGAGGAGCTGAATGGCGGGAGTTGGAGACAGAGGAGCGAGAGTTGGGCGAGAACGATGGAGGCCTGGCCCACGGGGAGGAGAGACCCCCAGAACATTTTTAGGGGGGGGCTCACGACGTCGGGGCAGCAGGGGGCCGCGATAGAGCGGTCCAGCGGGTTGGCAGAGGAGGCCGCCAGGTTACGGGAGTCACTGGTCACCAGGGGGAAGGAGGTTGTAGAGGCACGGCGAGAGGTACTGGCGTGTGTTGCCAGTCCGGTCCGGCCTGTTCCTGATCCCCACATAGGGCCAGTGGTGTGTGTTCCCAGTACGGTCCGGCCTGTTCCTGCCACTCCCACCAAGTCAGTGGTGCGGTTCGTCAGCCCTGTCCGGCCCGTTCCTGCTCTCCGCACCAAGTCTGTGGTGCGCGTCGCCAGCCCAGTCCGGCCCATTCCTGCTCCCCGCACCAAGTCTGTGGTGCGTTTCGTCAGCCCTGTCCGGCCCGTTCCTGCTCTCCGCACCAAGTCTGTGGTGCGCGTCGCCAGCCCAGTCCGGCCCATTCCTGCTCCCCGCACCAAGTCTGTGGTGCGTTTCGTCAGCCCTGTCCGGCCCGTTCCTGCTCTCCGCACCAAGTCTGTGGTGCGCGTCGCCAGCCCAGTCCGGCCCATCCAAGCTCCCCGCACCAAGTCAGTGGTGCGCTTCGTCAGCCCGGTCCGGCCCGCTCCTGCTCCCCACACCAAGCCAGTGGTGTGCGTCGTCGGTCCGGCACGGCCCGTGCCTGTTCCACTGGTGCCTGGTCCGGCACCGGTCAGATGCGTTACGCCGGAGCTAGAGCAATCCGCTCCATCAGTGTGCAGTCCAGCTCCGGCCAGCGGGGCCAGACCGGACCAGGGGTACTTTGGGGGGTTGGAGAGGGAGTGGGGATCAGGCCCGGAGCCGGATCCGCCGCCAAGGCGGAGTGCCCACCCGGTCCCTCCCCTGTGGTATTTAGTTGGCGCGGTCGGAGTCCGCGCCTTTAGGGGGGGGTACTGTCACGCCCTGGCTCTGGGGACACTGTTATGTTGAGCCAGGGTGTGTAATTCTATGTTTGTATTTCTATGTTGGCCTGAGTGACTCCCAATCAGAGGCAACGAGTGTCAGCTGGTTGTCTCTGATTGGGAGCCATATTTAACTGTCTGTCTTTCACTTTGTGTTTGTGGTTTCTTGTTCGTATTTGGTTTGTGTTAAACCGTAGACATCACGTTATCGTCCGTTGTTTTGATCGTGTGATCATTCTATTAATAAATATGTACGCATTCAACGCTGCGCCTTGGTCTCTCCCTGACGATCGTGACACTTTCGTGGAACGTTACAATTGGACAAATACATTATTTGTCCAATTCTACATATTTCACATGTATCCTAAAACAATTATTTAAAACAATATTTTTTATGTATTTTCTTTCTGTATGGGAGTACACACACACACACACACACATACTGACCTGTGTGATGAGGAACTTGGTGAGCCTCTCTGGGAGCCTGCCTTTCTCACTGGACAGGATCATCTCTAACATGTCTCCATGGAGCTTCTCCATCACCACAAACACCTTCTCTGGAGTCTCAAACATACACTCCAGATTCACTATGCCCAGGTGACGTAGACTCTGAGAGATGGAGAGAGGGAGGGAGAAAGGGAAAGGGAAAAAGAGCAAGAGACAGTGAGAGAGACAGAGAAGAAAAGAGAGAAAGAGGGCAGAAGAAGAGGGGAAATGACACACAGGGAGGGAAAGAAACAGAGAGAGGTAGAGTGGATGGGATGGAAGAGTGAGAGAGAATTAGACTGAGTATCAGTTAGTTAGAGTATAGTGCGATGGCAGTGTTTATTTGTCACTTGACCTTTATCTAAGTACACCCCAAAGAGATGATGATTCTGCTGTAAAATCTGCTTATGTAATTGAATGCAGTTGGTATGACAACCTCATGATGTAAAAATGGACACTTGTGGCCTGTACAGACATAGGATCTTAATTTGATAACTCTTTTGTTGCTAAGAATTTTCCTGCACAGCAAGAAATACAAACGTGTAGTGTATTCAAGATTTAAAAAGGCTTCTCAAGTTTGTAATTTCCACTTTAAAACTTTCAGACTTGATTTGTCCTAATCGAAAATGTATCAACCCCTACAAAGAAAGTCCATGAATTATAATCCACACAATAATTCAAATGTCCTGTTGCTGCAGGATTATTTTCCTGCTGTAGCAAACTGGCTCAAACTAAGATCCTACATCTGTAGTTGGGAGTCTAACAGTCTACGTCCCAAATTACATCTTATTCCCTACATATTGTAGTCTCCTGAGTGGCGCAGTGGTCTAAGGCACTGCATCGCAGTGCTAACTGTGCCACTAGAGATCCTGGTTCGAATCCAGGCTCTGTCGCAGCCGGCCGCGACCGGGAGACTCATGGGCGGCGCACAATTGGCCCAGCGTCGTCCAGGGTAGGGGAGGGAATGGCCGGCAGGGATGTAGCTCAGTTGATAGAGCATGGCGTTTGCAACGCCAGGGTTGTGGGTTCGATTCCCACGGGGGGCCAGTATAAAAAAATATGTATTCACTAACTGTAAGTCGCTCTGGATAAGAGCGTCTGCTAAATGACTAAAAATGTAAATGTAGAATATTGCACTACTTTGGACCAGGGTAGTGCAATATGTAGGGAATACGGAGCCAATTTGTGGAATCGGCTATTTGAGCCACACTCGTTGCTGACAGGTGTATAAAATCGAGCACACAGCCATGCACTCTCCATAGACAAACGTTGGCAGTAGAATGGCTCGTACTGCAAAGCTCAGTGACTTTCAACGTGGCACCGTCATAGGATGCCACCTTTCCAACAAGTCAGTTCTTCAAATTTCTGCACTGCTAGAGCTGCCCCGGTCAACTGTAAGTGCTGTTATTGTGAAGTGGAAACGTCTAGGAGCAACAGCCGCGAAGTGGTAGGCCACACAAGCTCACAGAACGGGACCACTGAAGTGCGTAGCACGTAAAAATTGTCTGTCCTTGGTTGCAACACTCACTAGCCTAAAATCACCATGCGCAATGCCAAATGTCGGCTGGAGTGGTGTAAGCTCGCCTCCATTGGACTCTGGAGCAGTGGAAACACGTTCTCTGGAGTGATGAATCAAGCTTCACCATCTGGCCGTCCGACGGACGAATCTTGGTTTGGCGGATGCTAGGAGAACGCTACCTGCCCCAATGCATAGTGCCAACTGTAAAGTTTGGTGGAGGAGGAATAATGGTCTCTGGCTATTTTTCATGGTTCGTGCTAGGCCCCTTTAGTTCCAGTGAAGGAAAATCTTAACGCTACAGCATAAAATGACATTCTAGACGATTCTGTGCTTCCCACTTTGTGGCAACAGTTTGGGGAAGGCCTTTTCCTGTTTCAGCATGACAATGCCCCCGTGCACAAAGTGAGGTCCATACAGAAATGGTTTGACGAGATTGGTGTGGAAGAAATTGACTGGCCTGAACAGAGCCCTGACCTCAACCCCATCGAACACCTTTGGGATGAATTGAAACACAGACTGAGAGCCAGGCCAAATCTCCCAACATCAGTGCCCGACCTTACTAATGCTCTTGTGGCTTACCGGAAGCAAGTCCCCGCAGCAATGTTCCAACATCTAGTGGAAAGCCTTATCAGAAGAATGGAGGCTGTTATAGCAGCAAAGGGGGGACCATCTCCATATTAATGCCCAGGATTTTGGAATGAGATGTTCGATGAGCACGTGTCCACATACTTTTGGTCATGTAGTGTTGTAGGTGATGAACTAGACTAGTAGTGGGAGACCCATTGAAAATGTGTATCTGTGTCTCCCCCTGGTGGTTACCTGCAGTATGGCCACCTCATTCCTCAGCTGGCTCTCCTGCTTGGTGGGGAAGCGTAGCTTGTCAATCACCTTCACCGCCACATCACGTCCTGTCTTCCTGTGCTTCCCTGATGGCAGGAAGAAGAGAGGAAGAGAGGGAATTAAAGGAGATTCATTGAGATTCAACGACTCAAAATGGCCAGTGTAGAAGATTGGAGACACTCACCGCCATACACCACACCAAACTGCCCAGAACCAAGGATTTCATCTGCAAATATCTGGTACACCATACCAATGTCCTGGAGGAGAAATTGACAAAAGCATCAGCAACTTAATCATCATCATCATAATTATCGTACATTTCAACATCATCATCATCCTCCCCACCATCATCATCACCATAAAGTCCTTGGTATTGATTGTGAATGTGTGTCAAGAGACTACTCACCACATTCTCCTGGATCACACTGTTGGACACTGAGATGCTGACAGAAGCCTGTCCTGCGGATCAAAGTAAAAAATGCTATCCATCCACACTAAGATATACAGGACTTCCATCTGAGCTCATGTGGGGTCACTACAGAGAGAGCGTGTGTGTGTGTGTGTATGTGTGTGTGTGTGTGTGTGTGTGTGTGTGTGTGTGTGTGTGTGTGTGTGTGTGTGTGTGTGTGTGTGTGTGTGTGTGTGTGTGTGTGTGTGTGTGTGTGTGTGGAAAGAGCTCTGAAAACGAGCTTCTGTTCCTCGACCTTTGGACTGCACACCACTCATAAGCCTTTCACTGTAAATCTCCCACAACACCAGCCCCCTTTCCCCAGATCACAAACAGCAGGGCTGTAAATCCAGGCTAAGAGCTAGACTGAGATCAGATCCAGACCCCATGATTCTGTTCTTTAGATGGCTAACTTGGTTGGAACGTTAGAACTAAGACACTTGGGAATTAAAGTTTCGCTAAATGACCATATTATTATTGTGATGTTATATATCTTACTGTGGGGAGTGTGTCCCTCCACCGGTGGTGCATCCTGGAAGATGACTGGCATGAGGGCCTGGCGAATGGCGCCCTCCCACGCCTTGGCCACCTCCCGCCCCATGCCACTATTGGGAACCACGTTGCTGGGGGAGGGGGGTGTGGGGGGGAAGGCCTGGGTGGTGATGGGGGGCAGGGCGGGGACGTGGACGTTGGGGTCCTCCCCTACAAAGTAGCGCATGGCTCCCATGACAAGCTCGAAGCAGTGGGGGCTGGTGCCCGGAGGAACCAGGGTGAATTCACCTGCGGGGCGCACCTCCAGAATCTCAGACAGAGGGATCTCCTACAGGACAGGGGGAAGGACGTGAGGCAGGGGGATGTACGCAATCAAATGAATATGTGATGACAAACACAATGAAGACATCTTTGTGGAATAGGTTGTGTAGATCAATAGGAAAAAATCTAATTCAATCCCTTTTGAAAATGTGTAAACTCTTCAAGGGGTGTGTTGACTTTCACTATGGGATTGCAATAACCAGGTCAATTTATCAAATCAAATTGTATTTGTCAAATGCGCCGAATACAACAGGTGTAGACCTTACAATGAAATGCTTACTTACAAGCCCTTAACCAACAATGCGGTTTTAAGAAAATAGAGTTAAGAACATTTTTACTAAATAAACTACAGTAAAACAATAAAATAATAATAATGTGATAGACCATCTGCATCGCTTGCTCTTTGGGGTTTTAGGCTGGGTATCTATATAAGCACTTTGTGACCACTACTGGTGTAAAAAGGGCTCTATAAAATAAAGTTGATTGATTGATTGATTGATTGAGACCCGACTCATATAGTACCTGTGAAGTTTTTTGTGTTGCTAATCACGTTGAGTGGTGCTGGAGAATACAGTACCTTATAGTATTTGTTGGTGGTGTTGTTCTGGAACAAGATGATACACTTGCAGTCCAGACGCCAGTAGTGCCGCTTTCTCTGTGGGGGTGCCGGAGGAGTGGTAGGGGACAGGGGGTAAAGGGTTCATGGGTCAAACAAGGTTCACTGAGGGGTCAAAGGTGAAGCTGTGGTCCAGGAAGAGTGGACAAGGATGGCAGGCTGAGAGGTGGAGGAGAGGAAAAAGCAAAGGGAACGGTAGGAAGAAAAGAGACAGTAACAGTGAAAAGCAGGACAGGTTAGCTTTGAGAAGGCAGGAAGTGTCTCAGGTCTGAGTTCAGGTAAACAGCAACACTTTCTAAGAGGAAGGAGCGAGAAAAAAGAGGCTGTGAATTCGACACACGTCTCTTGAGTGCTTTAGTGCAGTAGGGAGCAGGTATACACCATCTGTCACACTCAGCCGGGAGATACACAAACACACTTTCACACAGATGAAAAGGAAGAGCATTAACGGCGAAGGAGGTAGAAGTTATAGGGGTAAGATAAACTCCAACCGAAAACATTGTGAAGAAGAGATGGAGGATAGGAGAGGTAGAGGGAATGATAAACAGAGTGTGTCAATGTCATGGAGAACAAACATGGAGAAGAAAACTTATCTGAAAGTTTTAGAAAATAAGTAGAAAAAAGTGGTAACACTACTTTAAGGCTACCTAATAAACCATTTATAAGGCATTTATATATTGTGTGCTCACCATTTACTACAACATGTATTATTCCTCCAACATTTATAACCCAAGTACTAAGTCTTTTTGCGGTCCTCTGTAGCTCAATTGGTAGAGCATTGCGCTTGTAACGCCAGGGTAGTGGGTTTGATCCCCGGGACCACCCATACGTAAAAATGTATGCACACATGACTGTAAGTCGCTTTGGATAAAAGCGTCTGCTAAATGGCATATATTAAATATTAAATAAACTATTTTTGCAGTCCCTAATCTAAAGTGAGTGCTATGTATATTTTATAAATACTATTTTTTGTGACCAGTATAATTGCTCACAAAAAGATGGGCATGCCATTGGTTAGCCAACTAAACTCAACTCCACGATTTACGATGGAGTTGTGCGGCGACTATTGTGGGCGGACTGGAGCTCTGACTTCACGTAAAATGAAGTCCGCCCACACTAGTCGTCTCTCATCTCCATTGTAAATCGTTGAGATGAGTTTAATCGGCTAGCCATTGGTAGACATTCCAGCAGTACCTGGTGAAAGAATAAGCACACAAAAAAGGATGTTTAAGGAAATATATATAAATGTGTGAATAACTAGCTTACTAACATTTACAAATGTGGGAGTAATGATTATTAAACGGTGAACACACAATTTATTAAATGTTAATTAGGCACCCTTAAAATAGAGTAGAATTTTATTTAAAAAACTTAACGTTTTAGAAAATAAGTAGAAAAAGTAACATTTGGTGTGATAGAGAAAATGTCTCTGAAATAAAAAATAAATAAAATTAAATAGAGAAAAAATGTAATCTGGTGTGGTAGAGAACATGTTTCACATTGTCAGGAAGCCGGTCAGTAGTATTACCAGGGTGTCCTTGTTGCTGTAGTGCACCATCCAGCCCTCTTTGATGGATGTGCTGGAGCGACGGGTGGTCTGCCTCATAGACTGAACCACCCTCATCAACGGGATGTTAGCACTGAGGAACAGAGGGACAGGGTTAGGTGTAGGTGTGTGTGTGTGCATGTGTGTGTGCGTGCGTGTGTGTGTTATTGTGCGTATGTGTACGTGTGTACCTCTGGTCCCCACTGACCCCATCCTGGCTGCTCTCGGGGGAGAAAGAACCAGGGATGCTGCAGGCCTCGTCTGAATCGTCCATCAGAGAAGACTTGTCTGAGTCGGCATACTCACTACTGTAGTCCATAGGCACCTCGTGGTCCACACTGGGACTTAACATGTCTGGAGGAGAGAGAAGGACAGAGCCAGACACACATGACTACAAAGAGATCTAGAGAATAGACAGCGGAAATAGAGATCTAGAGAATAGACAGACCACCTTCCATTACAAAGCCCCATTATACAAGTATGTAAGTAGGCAGTACTTACAACTTCTGTTGTCTGAGAAAAAAATGTATATGTGAGAAGTAAGTACTATATAATATTAGTACTTTATATAAGTACTAATATTGCATATAATATTGGGGGGTATGGATGTGGGTACGCAGACCCACAAGCCACTGTGGCCCCTCATGATGAGTTAAATTTTTTGTGGCCCCCACCCCCATCAAAGTTGCCCATCCCTGCTGTAGAGAATGTTATCTAAAGTGTGGCTGAAAAAATAATGGCCACACTTCTAACAACATGACACAACATGACACAACATGACACAACATGACACAACATGACAGAACATGACAGAACATGATACAACATGACAGAACATGATACAACATGACAGAACATGATACAACATGACAGAACATGATACAACATGACACAACATGACACAACATGACAGAACATGATACAACATGACACAACATGATACAACATGACAGAACATGATACAACATGACACAACATGATACAACATGACAGAACATGATACAACATGACACAACATGATACAACATGACAGAACATGATACAACAAAGATGTGTTTGTCTTCTTTACCTCCTATTGTCTCCCCCAGGCAGTCATTGGGAACTTTGTACGCACAGCGCTTGTGGCAGTTGAACTTGCAGTCTACGACACAACACAAACAATCAACGTCATTGTTAGACAGTTTATCTTCTTCCAATATGCACTCCAAATAAGTTATCCCCCTCTTGATAAACCTCTGGGGCCCCCACACTAACCTTTGACCCCACACTAACCTTTGACCCCACTCTAACCTTTGACCCCATACTAATCTTTGACCCTATACTAACCTTTGCATTGCAGCCCTTGTCTGAAGAGGCCCCGGAGCAATCTCTTGCAGTACTGGCACACGGTGGGGCGTGTGTAGGAGTGCACGGCGAACGTATGCGGCACCTTCACTTTGCTCATCAGGATCTTGTCTAGGTGCACCGGCCGGCCCGTGTAGAACCGCCGCGCCTCGCTGGGGGTTCGCGGCTGGGGACGGAAGGGGACGGGAGGAGACAAACAATTTCCACGTATGTAAATCAGAGTGTTGGCTTTCCATAACTATCACACAGAGCCAGGGTTAGGGGTCAGTCCCATTTCAACTCAGTCAATTCAGGGAAGTAAACTGACACCACTCCAATTTTCCTGAAAAGCAATGAGTCAATTAACTTGCTGAATTGATTGAATTTAAATGGAAGTAACCTCAACTCTGCACAGAGCAGTGTGCTAACAAAGACAGACACTCTAGGTGGAGTAGAGTGGATGAAGTACCATCTGAGTGTTAGCGCGGGCCATGGCTCTAGTGATGGAGGGGCTGGTGGACAGGCCCAGGGATGCTGATGCGGTACAGGTGGAGTTCGGGAGCATCTGGGTGGTGTGAGAGCGGATCAGGCTGGCATCCTCCATGCAGGTGTTGACTGAGCTGGTCCCCACGCTGCTCAGGGACTCGCTGGTGGACAGACGCAGCGACTGGCTACTGTTCAGAGACGTGGTGGACAGGCGCCGCTTGCGCGCGCCACTGCAGTTGTTGGGGATGCTGAAGGCACAGCGCTTGTGGTAGTTTAGTCCACAGCCTGCAGGGGGGGACAGAGAGAGAGAGAGAGAGAAAGAGAGAGAGAGAGAGAGAGAGAATATTCCTTTGTTGATAGCTACTTTATTGAGGAAAAATGTACTTACTATCACTGAGATATGTGGTTGTCCCACCTAGCTATCTTAAGATGAATGCACTAACTGTAAGTCGCTCTGGATAAGATCGTCTGCTAAATGACTAAAATGTCAATGTAAACCACCACAAACCCATGCCCTTCTTCAGACAAAATGTTTATCAGGCAGGCAGAACAGCCCCCCCCCCCCCCCCCCCCCCCCCCTCTCTCTCGATCTGTCTCTCTCATACCGTCACATTTGAGGCCCTGTCTGACCAGTCCAAACAGCATCTCTCCACAGTGGTCACAGAAGGCTGGGGCGCGGTACGAGTGGACGTTCAGGGCATGAGGCCGGATCTGGAAGTCCTCAAAGGTGGCAGCAGCTGCAGACAGACAACACACAGAGAAACACAACAGTCATTCTGGGTATCAACCAGAGTATCAACCTGTCAATCACTTTAGCAATGATATACTGTCTGTGAATATGCTCTACACTCCAGCATTTTGGAGTTGAGATCCAATGTTTCATATGAGGCAGTACTACAGAATGTCACTTTTTATTTTATGGTATTTTCATACATATTTGTTTTTCCGGTTAGAAATGAAAGTGCTGTTTGTCTATAGTCCCCCATTTGCAGAAGTCATCAGTATTTGGACAAATTCATTTATAGTGTAGACAAACATTTCAAAAGTAGTCAGAAGTTTAGTATTTGGTCCTATATTCCCAGCACACAATGACTACATGAAGCTTGTGACTCTACAAACTTATTGGATGCATTTGCAGCTTGTTTTGGTTGTGTTTCAGATTATGCTTGGCCCAAATCCAAAATTCTGGAGTATAGAGCCAAATTTAAAATTGTAGCTTCGCTGTCCAAATACATATGGTGTTGAGTGCATGGTGTTATGCATGTTTCCTGTGTCTCTATTTAGTGTTCTATAACATAAGGATGCAAGGGATAGGAACAGAGAGGGTTAGGAGGAATAAGAGGATGAGAGGACCAGAGAGAAAAAGAGGAGGGGAGCAGGAAGACGAGGATGAGTGGATGAAAGGATGAGTAAGGAAGACGAGGATGAGTGGATGAAAGGATGAGTAAGAAAGAAGAGGATGGGTGGATGAAAGGATGAGTAAGAGAGAAGAGGATGGGTGGATGAAAGGATGAGTAAGAGAGAAGAGGATGGGTGGATGAAAGGATGAGTAAGGGAGACGAGGATGAGTGGATGAAAGGATGAGTAAGAGAGAAGAGGATGGGTGGATGAAAGGATGAGTAAGAGAGAAGAGGATGGGTGGATGAAAGGATGAGTAAGGAAGACGAGGATGAGTGGATGAAAGGATGAGTAAGGAAGACGAGGATGAGTGGATGAAAGGATGAGTAAGAGAGAAGAGGATGGGTGGATGAAAGGATGAGTAAGAGAGAAGAGGATGGGTGGATGAAAGGATGAGTAAGGGAGACGAGGATGAGTGGATGAAAGGATGAGTAAGGGAGACGAGGATGAGTGGATGAAAGGATGAGTAAGGGAGACGAGGATGAGTGAATGAAAGGATGAGTAAGGGAGACGAGGATGGGTGGATGAAAGGATGAGTAAGGGAGACGAGGATGAGTGGATGAAAGGATGAGTAAGGAAGACGAGGATGAGTGGATGAAAGGATGAGTAAGAGAGAAGAGGATGGGTGGATGAAAGGATGAGTAAGGGAGACGAGGATGAGTGGATGAAAGGATGAGTAAGGGAGACGAGGATGGGTGGATGAAAGGATGAGTAAGAGAGAAGAGGATGGGTGGATGAAAGGATGAGTAAGGAAGAAGAGGATGGGTGGGTGAAAGGATGAGTAAGAGAGAAGAGGATGGGTGGATGAAAGGATGAGTAAGAGAGAAGAGGATGGGTGGATGAAAGGATGAGTAAGGGAGACGAGGATGAGTGGATGAAAGGATGAGTAAGAGAGAAGAGGATGGGTGGATGAAAGGATGAGTAAGAGAGAAGAGGATGGGTGGATGAAAGGATGAGTAAGGGAGACGAGGATGAGTGGATGAAAGGATGAGTAAGGGAGACGAGGATGAGTGGATGAAAGGATGAGTAAGAGAGAAGAGGATGGGTGGATGAAAGGATGAGTAAGAGAGAAGAGGATGGGTGGATGAAAGGATGAGTAAGGGAGACAAGGATGGGTGGATGAAAGGATGAGTAAGGGAGACGAGGATGAGTGGATGAAAGG